>NC_057796.1:155154193-155217439 GCF_018294505.1 Triticum aestivum
CACCCCGCCACCCTCGTCGCCCCTCGCTGGAGTAGCCGGAGCTCCGCCCCCGACGAGGTATACCTCACCGCCGTTCGTTGCTGGTTTTGTTTTAAATAAAAACCGTTCGTTTTGAAAAAAAACCCTAGATCGGTTTTTTTTTGGTTTTATTATTTTGTGAGCGTTCACCGACTCGTTCGTTTTAACGAACGCGTTCGTTGGATTTTCTCTGTTAACGAACGTCCGTTCTTTAACCGTTCGTCCGTTTTTCTTTTTCGTCGGATTTTTCCGCGATTATCCCAGATCTCAATTTCCGATCGAATCTTCGTTTCTGTTTAACTTTTCGCTCGTTTATCGGAATCAGGCGATTCAAGCGCCTAGAGTTTCGTTTCAAAATTCTCTTTCCGTTCAACCTACTCAAACAAGTTTTTGCTACTGTAAAATTTGACCTAGATCCAGATTAGTAAACGAAGCTTGTTTCTTTCGCCGTTTGACTTTCGTTGCTTCGTTCGAGTTGATTCTTTTTGCAAACCGGAGTTCTTAAGTTGAACTTTCTGGTTGGATCTTTCATTCGATTTTTACCTGTGCATTAGATGAGTACTTATTGTTTGCTTGTTTGTTTGCGATAGAGTACCCGGAGTGTGCCGCTTGTTACTTCGAATCGCTAGGTTTCGCGGATCATCAGCAAGGCAAGTAACACTTTGATCATAATTTCCATACCCAGTTTTTATTGCATTAGATCTATTCCTCAAACAATTGCATGCTTAGGATCTAATTAAATTGTGGGAACTGGGAAGTAGTTGAGGTAGTACCTATTACCTGTTTTCTTATCAAACCCTTGGGAGTTACTTCTACGTTTGCTATTGTATTGCCATGCTATGCTCGTAGACGTGGATTGGGTTTGAGTGATATTCATGAAAGATGTGAGATTCATAATAATGGTTTACTTAAGGTGGCAACTAAAACTCACATCTGGGTGGATTGAGGCACCTGGAGAATCCAGTGTTGTCTGTTTGTATAAGGACCGCCACCCAGGCTCAAAGGTATCATAAGATTATTCATGCTAGAAACTTCCGTGTGCAGCCACAAGCTATTATGGGCTCTAGCATAGTTGAGTAGGTTCATCTCTTGAAAAGGTGGGCTAGCATATGTAGGGGAAAGTAGGTGTACTGGTCCACCCGGAGTAAAGAGTGATTGTTCCTGAAAGACTGTGTCTCGGTCATCCGTTTCTCAAACATCATGCAGTGCGAGAATCAAGCGGAGGCGATCGAGTCTTGTGGGGAAAAGTGCACAAACCTCTGCAGAGTGTACAAACTAATCATGGTTAGCCGTGTCCCCGGTTATGGACAATTTGAGTATCTAGTACCTGGATTATCATTTGAATCTCATCACCATGTTACTCTTAATTAATTTTGTTGGGTTATTGATGACACTTAATTGGGATTGAGATGCTGTCAACCATCTCAATGTTTCACAACCACCATGATAGTTAAATAAAATTTATTCCTTTGAAGTAGGGAAAAATTGGCTTTTCGCAAAACTGTAACCATAGAGCTTTCCACCAGCCATATATGCATGTAGTATAGCATTATTATTGTTCATTATTCTCTATGTGTTACTTTGCCAGCATATTCTATGTGCTGACCCGTTTTCGGGCTGCAACGTTTCATGTTGCAGACTTTTCAGACGACGAGTAAGGTGCCTTAGGTCGTGGTCTTATACTCAGTGATGCCGCTGGAGTTGATGGACTCACTTATCTTCCAAGTCTTCCGCTGTTATCGTTTAGATGGCCTTAAGCCATATTTATCATACTTAATCTCTTTGGAGATATTCGATGTAATAAGTGTGTGATTGCTACTCTGTTATAAATCCTCCATTTGTACTGTGCGTGTCAGCATTACTGATCCAGGGATGACACTGGTGCACAGCAGCATAGACCATTTGAGGTCTGGTCGCTACAGGTTATGTTTCCTAGCCATAGACATGAGTTGTCATTTTATTAACGGGATCACATCATTAGGAGAATGATGTGATTGACTTGATCCATTCCGTTAGCTTAGCACTTGATCGTTTTAGTATGTTGCTATTGCTTTCTTCATGACTTATACATGTTCCTATGACTATGAGATTATGCAACTCCCGTTTACCGGAGGAACACTTTGTGTGCTACCAAACGTCACAACGTAACTGGGTGATTATAAAGGTGCTCTACAGGTGTCTCCGAAGGTACTTGTTGGGTTGGCGTATTTCGAGATTAGGATTTGTCACTCCGATTGTCGGAGAGGTATCTCTGGGCCCTCTCGGTAATGCACATCACTTAAGCCTTGCAAGCATTGCAACAAATGAGTTTGTTACGAGATGATGTATTACAGAACGAGTAAAGAGACTTGCCGGAAACGAGATTGAACTAGGTATTGAGATACTGACGATCGAATCTCGGGCAAGTAACATACCGATGACCAAGGGAACAACGTATGTTGTTATGCGGTCTAACCGATAAATATCTTCGTAGAATATGTGGGAGCCAATATGAGCATCCAGGTTCCTCTATTGGTTATTGACCGGAGACGTGTCTCGGTCATGTCTACATAGTTCTCAAACCCGTAGGGTCCGCATGCTTAAAGTTAGATGACGGTTACATTATGAGTTTATGTGTTTTGATGTACCGAAGGAGTTCGGAGTCCCGGATGAGATCAGGGACGTGACGAGGAGTCTCGAAATGGTCGAGACGTCAAGATCGATATATTGGAAGACTATATTCGGACATCGGAAAGGTTCCGAGTGATTCGGGTATTTTTCGGAGTACCGGATAGTTACGGGAATTCGTATTGGGCCTTAATGGGCCATACGGGAAAGGAGAGAAAGGCCCCAAAGGGTGGCCGCACCCCTCCCCATGAACTAGTCCGAATTGGACTAGGGAGGGGGGGGTGCCCCCTTCCTTCTTTCTCCTTCTCCCTTCCCTTTTCCTACTCCAACAAGGAAAGGAGGAGTCCTACTCCCCGTGGGAGTAGGACTCCCCCCTTGGCGCACCCTCCTCCTAGGCGGGCCGCCTCCCCCCTTGCTCCTTTATATACAGGGGCAGGGGGGCACCCCATAGACACAACAATTGATCATTGATCTCTTAGCCATGTGCGGTGCCTCCCTCCACCATATTACAGCTCGATAATATCGTAGCGGTGCTTAGGCGAAGCCCTGCGTCGGTAGAACATCATCATCGTCACCACGTCGTCATGCTGACGAAACTCTCCCTCAACACTCGGCTGGATCGGAGTTCGAGGGGCGTCATTGAGCTGAACGTGTGCTGAACTCGGAGGTGCCGTGCGTTCGGTACTTGATCGGTCGGATCGTGAAGACGTACGACTACATCAACCGCGTTGTGTTAACGCTTCCGCTTTCAGTCTACGAGGGTACGTGGACAACACTCTCCCCTCTCGTTGCTATGCATCACCATGATCTTGCGTGTGCGTAGGAAATATTTTTAAATTACTACGTTCCCCAACAACAAGTAGTACTAAAAAGCAGTTTAGTCCCCAACTTAGCCCATAAACATCTCCAAAAGTGACTAAGAAATTTAGTATCACGATCTGAAACAATAGTATTTGGCACACCATGCAAGCGAATAATTTCATGAAAGAACAAATCAGCAACATTAACAGCATCATTGCTTTTATGACATGGTATAAAGTGTGCCATTTTTGAGAACCTATCCACGACAACAAATATGCTATCCCTCCCCATCTATGTTTGAGGTAAACCTAAAACAAAGTCCATAGATATATCCTCCCAAGGAACACTAGGTACAGGCAAAGGCATATATAAACAACGAGGATTGAGTCGTGACTTAGCTTTTTGACATGTAGTGCAGCGAGCAACAAAATGCTCAACATCCCGTCTCATCTTTGGCCAAAAGAATTGTGTAGCAAGTATATCCTCCGTCTTCTTCACGCCAAAGTGTCCCATTAGTTCTCCTCCATGCGCCTCCTGCAACAACAAAATACGAATGGAGCTAGCTGGAATGCATAGCTTGTTAGCACGAAACACAAATCCATCGTTAACGACGAACTTGTTCCATGTTCTACCTTCTTTACAATTCTGCAATATATCTTTAAATTCAGCATCATGCACATATTGATCTTTGATGGTCTCCAAACCAAATATTTTAAAGTCAAGTTGTGAAAGCATAGTATAACGACGAGACAATGCATCAGCAATAACATTTTCATTACCCTTCTTGTGTTTAGTGACATAAGGGAAAGTCTCAATGAATTCAACCCATTTAGCATGTCTACGGTTCAGTTTAGCTTGACTTTTAATGTGTTTCAAAGATTCATGATCAGAATGTATAACAAATTCTTTGGGCCACAAATAATGTTGCCATTTTCTAAGGTCCGAACAAGAGCATATAATTCTTTATCATAAGTATAATAGTTCAGACTAGGCCCACTCAATTTTTCAGAAAAGTATGCAACAGGTTTGCCATCTTGTAATAACACACCTCCTAATCCAATTCCACTAGCATCACATTCAAGCTCAAAAGTCTTATTAAAATCAGGAAGTTGCAGTAAAGGAGCATGTGTCAACTTATCTTTCAATATCACGAAGGCTTCTTCCTGTGCGGTACCCCAAACAAAAGGCACATCCTTCTTTGTAAGCTCATTGAGAGGTGCAGCTATGGTGCTAAAATCTCACACAAAACGCCTATCGAAACCAGCGAGTCCAAGAAAACTCCTCAGTTGTTTGACCGTTTTGGGCTGCGGCCAACTCTCAATAACTTTAATCTTGGCTTTATCAACTTCAATTCCCTGTGGAGTAACAACATAGCCGAGAAAAGATACTCGGTCGGTGCAAAAGGTGCACTTCCCAAGGTTACCAAACAAACGTTCATCACGTAGAGCAATAAAACAGCACGTAAATGCTCCAAATGTTCTTCCACAGATTTGCTATAAATCAGTATATCATCAAAGTAGACTACCAAAAATCGTCCAATGAAAGCATGTAAAACTTCGTTCATTAGTCTCATGAAAGTACTAGGTGCATTAGTTAACCCAAAAGGCATGACTAACCACTCATATAAACCAAACTTAGTTTTAAAAGCTGTTTTCCATTCATCTCCCAATTTCATACAAATTTGATGGTATCCACTACGCAAATCAACTTTGGAGAATATTGTAGAGCCACCCAGTTCATCAAGCATATCATCTAGCCTAGGAATAGGATGACGATAACGAATAGTAATATTATTAATGCCTCTACAATCAACACACATATGCGACGTACCATCCTTTTTCGGCACTAGAATAATAGGAACAGCACAAGGAATAAGTGATTCGAGAATATAACCTTTGTCGAGCAGCTCCTGTACTTGACGCATAATCTCCTTCGTCTCCTCTGGATTGGTACGGTATGGTGCACGGTTGGGTAGCGATGCACCGGAAATTAAGTCAATTTGATGCTCAATCCCTCGAATAGGTGGTAATCCCGGTGGCATGTCTTGTGGGAAGACGTCAGAGAACTCCTGCAAAATGTTAGTGACTGTAGGGGGCAAAGAGGAAGGCACGTCCTCGAATGAAAATAATGCCTCTTTGCACACAAAAGCATAGCAAACAGATTTGCTAAAAACTAGCTCATCAATATCAGATTTGGTGGCAAGTAAACATGCACTTTTCAATTTAATTTCAGAAGCAACACTAGATGGTTTATTATTAGGCTTCATTTGTTCCTCAAATTCTTTTGCCACAATCTGATTTTCACTTTTATTTTTCTCTTGTTTTGCTTTATTAGCTCTATGAATATCATCTTTCAAAATGGAATCAGGAGACATAGGAAGCAAAGTAATATTTGTATCTGATGAGGACATCAATACCATTGTTACACCCACAACCCCTGCTACTATACATACTGGAAGGATTACTAGAGCTCGCGCATGCCAATTATATTACCAGGTACTTTCGTTTCTTGGTAATGATTCTAATGTCCATGAGAATATGATGCTACCTAAATTGGATACATTTGTTTTGTTTACAAATGAAGGGCCTAGCTTGGAGAAGGATGAAAATTGGAGCAAGAACAAGCATGGAGTTGATGGCATGCGCAAGGGAGACAAGAACAGAGTTTCAAGTGATGATTTCATGACTTTGAAGCCACCATAATGAGTGCATGAAGCCTTGGACGAAATATACAAGATGCCACTTCATAATTTTCGTCCAGAGGCTGTTTTTAGAGTCCGTATGTGTGGGGAAACAAGAGTTAGGGTGGGTTTCGGACCCCTCCTCCAAGGACCACGAAATCCCCCCCCCCTCTTCCTCCATATATTGAAATTGAATATTCCTAAGGTAGATATGTTCCTGATATATATCTTACCCTAAGGAAGAGGGGGGGTGGATTTCGTGGCCCTTGGAGGAGGTGTCCGAAACCAACCCTAACTCTTGTTTCCCCACACATACGGACTGTAAAAGCAGTCTATATTGAAGTGCTTCGAAATTACATGGGCCTGGCCCAAAAATAAGGTGACACAGCACCTAGAATAGCCTCTGGATGAAAATTATGAAGTGGCATCTTGTATATTTCGTCCAAGGCTTCATGCACTCATTATGGTGGCTTCAAAGTCCTGAAATCATCACTTGAAACTCTGTTCTTGTCTCCCTTGCGCATGCCATCAACTCCATGCTTGTTCTTGCTCCAATGTTCATCCTTCTCCAAGCTAGGCCCTTCATTTGTAAGCAAAACAAATGTATCCAATTTAGGCAGCGTCATATTCTCATGAACATTAGAATCATTACCAAGAAATGAAAGTACCTGGTAATTTAATTGGCGTGCACGAGCTCTAGTAATCGGTCCAGTATGTATAGTAGCAGGGGTTGTGGGTGTAACAATGGTATTGATGTCCTCATCACAAAATTGAGGATGTATCCCGTTTCACTCAATGTGAGATGAAAGAATAGTGGAATTGGTACCGGACTTGTTCACTCACACCTACAAACTAAAGCTTATGGAGTAGCTCGGTGAGGATAGTGGCACAAAAATTTAATGCAAAATGTTAGCAAGAGTCAATAATGTTGAAAGAGATTCACAAATTCGCAAGTGAAACAAGTAGACCAATAGCAATATGTGGCACACGGAAACACACACACGGATAGATAAATGGGGTCGTGCAACCAAGGAATGAGCACAAAATGTGGAATCCACGGAAAACGCTCGTGTTGCACAACTCAAGAGAGACGCTAGCACGATTGCTTAATAGGCTGATGCGACACTTGTGCACAACGTATAAGATGCAAAATGGATAAACTTTCTATCCCAAGTATGCTATGTATGTATGGTTCCCGGTGTTTCTCACACGATGATCCAAGATGATCAAGTATGATACCATATGATATATTGTGATGCTATGGCTATTGCTTACAAGCTCTTTGTTCACTCTTTTTCTTTGCTTAAAAGCTTTTTTTATATGGCCACTTTTGCACAATGCACAAACCAAGATAGCAATTGTGTATATGCGGGAAAAATCTTGTGACACAAGTATGATGATACCAATATGATATGGTATGTATGCAATGGAAGGTGTAGATCACTAATGTGCACAAGTAACGTTGCCAGCAATACTCAAATGGCTAGTCTCGATAGGAAAGTGACGCAAAATGGGCTAGGGGTTAACAATTGCAATTGCAAGGGGAATATACAATTGTGTCGTCGAGGTTACCGTCCGTTGTGATGATGAGAGGCGGTGTTGTCGATGTTAACCTGTTCCTAATTAGCCGAAACACCTTAGGAAACGGAAAAACCACAACTCAAAATCTCAAGGACAAAAGTCAAATGGTGGTAGCGGGAATGCGGTGGTGGTTTTGCGGAAGCTCAATGGGATTGCGGAAATGCAATGATGGGTTTAGGAGTACGCAGTGCGGAAGTCGAGGGTAAGGTTGATGGACTATACACAGTGTCGGAGTTCGTAGCACGGTCCCTAAGTAGCCGAAACACCTTAGGAGGCACAACTCACAACACAAACAAAATTGGGTTAGGTTGGGTTGGCGGAAGTGTATGGTGGGCAAGCCTATGCGGAAGTTATGGTGGTGGTTGATGAAGAAGCAACCGTCCCTAAGTAGCCGAAACATCTTAGGAGACTCAAATCACAACTCAAACAGCCACTAATGCTATAAGGAACGAAATGGGTTAGGTTGCGGAAGGCTATGGTGGTTTTGCGGAAGTTATGGTGGAAGCCCTAGGCAAAGATGCCAAAATGCCAAAACTTAGATGGAGTCAAATGGTGATGGAACCTATCTAGATGGATGGGGGATGACAATAGCTACTCAACAAGCTAAAGAACGCGAAAATCGGACTCCGGATGTGAAAGTTATGGACAAAACGGTGAAACACGGCAGGCTGAAATCTACACGGGTCGGCCATCCGGGGTCGGGTCCGGATTTCCGGGGGTCAGTGTCCAGAACCGTGCAGATTTGGATGCTCCAGGAGCCGGATGTCCGGCTTGGGGCCCGGATGTCCGGCCCGATGGCCCGGATGTCCGGCCCGACGATTCCAGATCGGGATTTGGACTTCGAAACTCGATTTGGGGCGGAAATGGATGATTTCGGGGGCAAAATTTATGGATTTTGTGGATGGAAAGGGGGAAAAGATGGGGGAAAGCTAGATCCACTTGAAACCAAGCAAATTCATGGATCAAAATCAACAAAACATCATCAAACCAACAAATCACAAAAAAAAATTGGGGGCTATTTTTGGTTGGGATTTTCGAATTTAGGACGAAATCAAGCAAAAGAAGGCTAGAAAACGGTGGGAGGGACTCCAAATATGTGATCAACGTGGCTCATGATACCATATGATACGGGGCTAACCCGGTGTACGCCGATCTTTCATGATTGGAGTGGGTTCCCTCGAAGAACACAATGAACACGGGGAAGAACGGAGAGAAATCACAAGGGGGAACACTCAAGAACAAGTCCAATCACACATCCACTAGACAATCAAACACACAAGATCCACAAGGTACATGAACAACAAAGGGAAAGATACAAGGTAAGGTTCATCTCCATGATGAGGTGTTGAAGGGGGGCCGCCAAAGAGGGGGTCTTGATGATATATCCCGCAGGATCTTCTCCTAGATGGAGGTCTTGGCCTCCATAAGGAGTAGTAGTCTCTCTCTCTCGCTCTCAAGAGTAGAGTGGTACAAGGAGCAAAGCTCTCTATCAAATGAGCTATCACTTTGCTAACCCTAGAAAGGAGAAGGGAGGTCTATTTATAGTCTAAGCCTCGAAGGGGTAAGTGGAAAGGGATACATGGGCCTCTAGCCCGTGGCTGCGCGCAGGCAGGCGCCGGATGTCCGGGCTGGGGGCCGGATGTCCGGGGCTTCATGAGGCGCCAGATATCCGGGGCTCGGGCCGGATGTCTGGGCTGAAGTGGCCAAACTTCGGGTGCGTTCTGTCGTCGATGTCGGATTTCCGGGGGAAGGGCCGGATGTCTGGGCTTTGGCGAGGCGCCGGATGTCCGGGGCTGGCGCCGGATGTCTGGCCGCTGATGCTGTTGGCCGTCTGTTGGTGCAGCTCCTTGGCAGCTGCACAGGCACCGGATGTCCGGCCTCTGGCCCGGATGTCCGGCCGCTGTAGCTTCAGCAGCTCCGTCTTCTTCCGTCATCGCTTCCAGGCTTCCCTCGCGGATGGTGTAGTTGTTCCTTGGCGCTTGCACTCCTCCTCAACATCCGTGAAGCTCCGACAATACCTATGCATGCACACAGGAGAAGTGTCAAGTAGCATACCATCCTCGAAGGGGTCAAGTGAGCACGTGTAAAGGAGATGATTCACCTTTGTGTATGTGAAGTAGATGTCGCACGTGTCACTCGCCAAACGGACTCTTGACATGGTGATGTCCATAGGATGCTCCGCATCACCTTCCTCTAGTTAGGGTTAGCAAAGTGATAGCTTATTGATAGAGAGCTTTGCTCCTTGTACCACTCTACTCTTGAGGGGGAGAGAGAGACTACCACTCCCATGGAGTTCAAGACCTCCATGTGAGAAGATCCTGCGGGATATGTCCAAGACCCCGCAAGGGAAGATCCGCCTAGGATATCACCAAGACCTCATCTCCTCTTGGATTTGACATGAACGCTACCTTGTATCTTTCCCTTTGTTGTTCATGTACCTTGTGGATCTTGTGTGTTTGATTGTCTAGTGGATCTGTGATTGGACTTGTTCTCGAGTGTTTCCCCTTGTGATTTCTCTCCGTTCTTCCCCGTATTCATCGTGTTCTTCGAGGGAACCCACTCTAATCGTGAAAGATCGGCCTACACCGGGTTAGCCCCGTATCATATGGTATCATGAGCCACGTTGATCACGTATTTGGAGTCCCTCCCACCATTTTCTAGCGTTCTTTTGCTTGATTTCGTCCTAAATTCGAAAATCCCCACCAAAAATAGCCCCCAATTTTTTTGTGATTTGTTAGTTTGATGATGTTTTGTTGATTTTGATCCATGGATTTGCTTGGTTTCGAGTGGATCTAGCTTTCCCCTAAGTTTCCCCACCTTCCATCCACGAAATCGCATCAATTTTGCCCCCGAAATCATCTATTTCCGCCCCAAATCGAGTTTCGAAGTCCAAATCCCGATCTGGAATCGTCGGGCCGGACATCCGGGCCCCAAGCAGGACATCCGGCTCCTGGAGCACCAAATCTGCACGGTTCTGGACATACACCCCCGGAAATCCGGACCCAACCCCGGATGTCCGACCCCTGTAGATTTCAGCCTCCCGTGTTACATCGTTTTGACCATAACTTTCACATCCGGAGTCCGATTTTCGTGTTCTTTAGCTCATTGAGTAGCTATTGACATCCTCTATCCATCTAGATAGGTTACATCACCATTTGAGTCCATCAAATTTTGTCAACTTTGGCATCTTTGCCTAGGGCTTCCACCACAACATCCGCATAACCACCACCGACTTCCGCAACCTAACCCATTTCGTTCCTTATAGCATTAGTGGATGTTTGAGTTGTGATTGAGTCTCCTAAGGTGTTTATGCTACTTAGGGACAGTTGCTTATTCATCAACCACCACCATAACTTCCGCATAGGCTTTCCCACCATACACTTCCGCCAACCCAACCTAACCCAATTTTGTTTATGTTGTGAGTTGTGTCTCCTAAGGTGTTCCGGCTACTTAGGGACCGTGCTTCCAACTTCGACACCGTGTATAGTCCACCACCTTACCCTCGACTTCCGCATTGCGTCTCACAACCCCGTCATTGCATTCCTGCAATCCCATTGAGCTTCTGCAAAACCACCATCGCATTCCCGCTAACAGCATTTGACTTTTGTCCTTGAGATTTTGTGGTGTGTTTTTTCGTTTCCTAAGGTGTTTCGGCTAATTAGGGACGAGTCTCCATCATCTTGGTATCTACATCAAGAACACCGCCACTCATCATCGCCAAGGACAATAACCTCGACGACACCATTGTATATTCCCCTTGCAATTGCATTGATAACCTATTAAGCAATCGTGCTAGCGTCTCTCTTGAGTTGTGCAACACGAGCGTTTTCCATGGATTCCACATTTTGTGCTCATTCCTTGGTTGCACGACCCCATTTATCTATCCGTGTGTTTGTTTCCGTGTGCCACATATTGCTATTGGTCTACTTGTTGCACTTGTGAATTAGTGAATCTCTTTCAACATTATCGACTCTTGCTAACATTTTGCATCATATTTTGGTGCCATAACCTCACCGGGCCACTCCATAAGCTTTACTTGATAGGTGTGAGTGAACAAGTCCGGTACCAATTCCACTATTCTTTCATCTCACATTGAGTGAAATGGGATACATCCTCAACTTTGGGAAAAGGTAACTTGGTATTGTTTATCTCATTTCCTACTCACCTCTACTCGAGTCTTCTGATGGATAGGCAAGGTATTTCACCCTCGGTCTACAACAACAACAACAACGAGTTTGATGCCACGAACAACTCCAACGACGCCAAGATGAATGCTCAAATGGAGGATATCAAAGCCCTCATCAAGTCCTACAATCGATCTTCCTCATCTTCGAGAAGACGCTCAAGAGCACATGCCTCCGAGCTACCATCTCCGGCAAGGTCACATCGGCATCGACACCATCACCATCACGAACGTGAAGGTCAATAGCTCAACACCAACAACCGCTCAACGACTTCACCATCCCCCTTGGCATCTTCGCCAAGCGACTTCAAGGCATCTTGGCCTACGGACATACGGCATCTTCGCCAACAAGCAACTCAAGACTACGCTCAAGAGAAGCTCCCCAAGCTCAAGTCCGCGACTTCCCGAGCTACTACGACCTCGACACCGACCATGAGATTCCTTTCTATGGGACTCAAGAACCCGAGGAGTATCTCGAGTGGGAGCAACTAATGGACGACTGCCTCAAGCTACATCAAGTTCCTCCCGAAGATCAAGTGAACTGCGCCACAAGAAACTTCCACGACTACGCCTCGACATGGTGGTTTCACATACCTTCGGAGAGCTACGACATGAGCTAGCCCAAGACGAAAAAAGCTTTGCGGTGAGTGTTTGTGCCTCCAACCTACACGGAACAACTTGTACGCCAATTGGAGAACACCATCCAAGGATCCAAGTCCATCGACGAGTACTTCAAGGAGATGAAGAAAGCCTTGCGACGAGCCGGCGTGGACGACCCCATGTCAATGAAGTTCCACTTCATGATGGGATTGAACAACGACATCTCCATGACTATCTTCCTCGAGAACTACAAGTCCCTCGACGACAACTACATTGGTGCTCTCAAGGCGGAACAAGAACTCATGAAGGCCAAGGCTTCTCCACCCCAAGCATACTTCTCGAAGACCAAGCTCAAAGACGACGAGCATGAGGCTAGTACCACCAAGATGTCCAAGCCCGATGAGCTCCAAGACGATGCTCCCATGTTTGACTTCACCGCCATCCCTCTTTGTGGCATTGATGATGCCGAGTCCTCCACGACTCTTTTTCAAGATGGTGCGGCGATGAGTACGACTATGGAGACCTTCAAGGACCAAGCTTTGGAGGCGAGCGACTTGGTGACGAGCAAGGATGATGCTTCCATCTTAGGAGGCGGGAGTGATGATGTGCCATCTTCGGCCTTCATCCATGGCGACGGTGACAAGATGATCGAGCATGGGATTTTCCCTTCGGTCATGGAGGAGAGTGATGATGTGCCATCTTCAGCCTTCATCCATGGTGACGGCGATGAGATGGTTGAGTATTTCTCTTCGACCACGGCGACGTATGATGACTTGAGTGACTTGTGCCACCATATTGAGAGTGAGAGTGACTTCACCACTAGCCCCATATATGATGTGTTACCCCAATTCCCATGTGAGGAGAGCCACAACCCCCACCACTTGAGTGAGATGAGTGACTCCACCATACGTGAGATTGAGTGCACCTATTTTGAGGGAGTGAGTGAACCACCACATAGAGAGAGTGAGATAGTTGATCGGTCTCATGAGGCCATTTGCATTTCTAAAAACTTGACCTCTACCTCTATTGTGTCTTCTCATTTGGTGCTAGGTCCCATATATGATGACGCGCCAATTCGCGACGACTACGTCCTTCCTTTGGACAAGACGATGGCCATGGTGGAATATGATGCACCCCCCACATGGTTCCATCAAGATGAAGATGGACACCATTTGGTCTTTCCCACCTCACCTACACCACTTGAGTGGAATGACAAAGGTAACATAGGTGACGGTGATGCTCTAGTCCCACTAGTGGACATTCTTGACATTGATTGCTTGCATGATGTTGATCAACCTATTACCATGCTTCATGCTAGTATGACTCCCTTATGCGATGATTTACCCATTTATGATGAGTTTGATGATTCTCATGTCGAGTCTATTAGTTGTACTGCCATGTTACATAGGATTTCTTTTGACAATTCTTTAGGTCACATCATGTTTGACAATCCGCTTGACTTGTCATATGCTATGCATGAGATCAATCATATGTCATATTTGCAATCTCATCATAGTGACTATGCATATGCCATTAAAATTAACCCAATTTGCACTTATGGCATAGATGACAAGCCCATGGTTATTGGCATTTGTTTTTCTTGTGATGATATTGATATGCCCCCTTTGCATCATTTATCTCATATGCCATGCCATGACCACCTAGCTTCGGATATGCATTGTTTTGGATGTTGTCCATTTTCTCCATATGATGTTTCCAATATTGTTCATGAGGAGACCCCCATAGTTTCCTCATACATTTTAGGAGATTTTGATTCATCCTATCCATTGCAGGATCCCAATACTTGTGTGCACAATATGCTTCCCATGAATAAACATGCTATTGATGTGCCATATACTAGTATGCTCAATTTGCATCCCCATTGTGTTATCCATCACAACTATTCTTTCATGATGGATGACATGTTCTTATACCATGCATCAAATTTCTTTGAGCGATCCTTCTCTTGTGCTAACTCACACATGCACATGCACATCATGATGGATGATGTGTACATTTACCACGCGCACAATTTCTTTGGATTGTGTCTCTTTTGTGTAGGTACCCATGAATACTTGTCAACCTCGCAATCCCACGAGTTGACAAAACGAGCTCTAGAGAGCAATGATGACTTGGGATCCCATGGATTGCCTTTCCCACCGCTCTCTTCACGTGAAGTCTTCGCACATTTCTTCTACATGGCCCTCACATGGTTATGGGTTGTTGTCCATTATATATCCTTTGCCCATCTTGCCATGTTCACTTTGCATGATATGCCCATTCCTATGCCTTTGCCATGCATTTGTGACCCATGTGATGTAGGGTGGAACCCTAGATGGTCGATCTTTCACGAAAGGAGCAGATCCCTACGAAGAACGTGATGAACACGAGGGGAAACACGAGGGAAAACACGAGGGGAACACGAGAGAAATCACTCAACCAACAAGAATAGATCACACATGCGCTAGATCGATGAACACAAAGGTGAGATAAAAGATCCAAAGTCAACAAAGGACGATACAAAGGTAACCGGTTCTTCATGGCCGATATTTCACGAAAGCAGCAGATCCCTACGAAGAACGTGATGAACACGAGGGGAAACACGAGGGAAAACACGAGGGGAACACGAGAGAAATCACTCAACCAACAAGAATAGATCACACATGCGCTAGATCAATGAACACAAAGGTGAGATACAAGATCCAAAGTCAACAAAGGACGATACAAAGGTAACCGGTTCTTCTCCGTGAGGAGGTCTTGATGGGGGCCACCCAAGATGGGGTCTTGAATCCAAGGTGATCTTCTCCGAAGAGGGGTCGCATCCTCTCTCGAGGAGGAGATCCGTAATGGATGAGCAAAGCTCTATCTCTAAATGAGCTAATCCTTTGCTGACCCTAGAAAGAGGAAGGGGATGGAGTATATATAGTCTAGGGGGGCGAAGAGGTACATGGTCCTCAGCCCTTTACTGTGCGCAGACAGGCGGAGCCGGATGTCCGGGCTGGGGGCCGGATGTCCGGGCTGGCGGCGATAGCTTCTATAGGTTCTGGTGCATGGCACTAGATTTCCGGGCTCGGGCCGGATGTCCGGGTTGGATGCCGGATGTCCGGGCCCAGTAGACGTGGGCGGCAGGGCTTCGGCTGATGTGGTCGCTCCAGGGGCCGGATGTCCGGGGCCTTGGCCGGATGTCCGGGGCCTGGAAGGTGAACTT
Organism: Triticum aestivum; assembly: GCF_018294505.1. Classification (NCBI taxonomy): domain Eukaryota; kingdom Viridiplantae; phylum Streptophyta; class Magnoliopsida; order Poales; family Poaceae; genus Triticum; species Triticum aestivum. Next base: position 155,169,872 of record NC_057796.1, read on the forward strand.
GCCCGTTTCCGTTGGTTCTCTTCATCCATGGACTTGGCGGCTTGTCCGTCTTCACGAGCATCTTCGGGAGGGTCCTCTTGACAACTGATCATGCATAGCATATCGGACTTAGGTAGTAGCCATGTCTCGAGTGGATCATACGTGATATCACTAAGGAAGGAAGTCACCTCGTTCTCGAGAGCTCTAGCTCGTGCTCGTGTCATAGGTCCTCTTGGCTCTTGATGAGACGATGGTAGGTCCATGGGGATGATCGTAGGATACTCTGCATCATCTCCCCTCCCTTGGGAAAGATACGACCTCGGATCGAAATCCTCATCACCATGGTACGGGGAGAGATCTTTGATGTTGAAGATGTCGCTCACGGAGTACTTGTCGCGTGGGATGTCGATCTTGTATGTGTTGTTGTTGTAGCGTGCAAGCACCTTGAAGGGTCCATCGGCTCGTGGTAGAAGTTTGGACTTGCGCTCGTTGGGGAAACGGTCCTTGCGAAGGTGTAGCCACACAAGATCTCCAACTTGGAAAATCATCGGTTGCTTGTTGACGTTGAGCTTGGTCGCGAGTCGTTGTACTTGGCACTCGATGGCGTGCCTTGTATCTTCATGCATCTTCTTGAGGAAGTTGACTCGGGCACTCGCGTCCATGTTTGTGCGCTCCTGTAGCGGTAGAGGTAGAATATCCAATGGTGACAATGGGTTGAAGCCATAGACGACCTCGAAGGGGGACTTGCAGGTAGTCGAATGTCTTGCAGGGTTGTAGGCATACTCGGCGATAGGTAGGCACTCCTCCCACTCCTTGATGTTCTTCTTTATCAACACGCATAGTAGAGTGGAGAGCGTGCGGTTTGTCACCTCCGTTTGGCAGTCGGTTTGTGGATGGTATGCCGAAGAGAACAAAAGCTTGATTCCAAGCTTGGCGGACAAGGTCTTCCAAAAGTAACTCAAGAACTTGACGTCGCGGTCCGATACAATCGTCTTTGGCACTCCATGAAGTCACAAGATTTCCCTACAAAACAAATTTGCAACATGTGAAGCATCGCCTATCTTGTTGCAAGGAATGAAATGAGCCATTTTCGAGAATCGGTCCACAACAACAAAAACGGAATCCTTGCCATTTCGAGTTCTAGGCAAACCAAGCACAAAATCCATGCTAATATCTTCCCATGGTTGATATGGAATTGGAAGTGGCATATAGAGGCCATGAGATTGCGCTTTAGACTTAGCTTTGCGACATGTAGAGCATCGGTTGGTGAAGCGGTTGACGTCGCGAAACATCTTAGGCCAAAAGTAGTTCTTGGAGAGCGTAGCAAATGTCTTGTCGCGTCCAAAGTGTCCCATGAGTCCGCCTCCATGAGATTCCTGCAAAAGCAACAAGCGAAGAGAGGACTCGGGGATGCAAAGTTTGTTAGCTCTCATAAGATATCCATCTTTGATGTAGTAGCGTTCCCAAAATGGATGCGTCAAACACTTTGCATAAGGAATAGCAAAAGTAGCTCATACAAGTCTTTTATGTGTTCTAAGCCAATGACATTCAATTCAAGTTGAGTAACAAGCATGCAAATACGGGAAAGCGCATCCGCCACAACATTTTCCTTACCTTTAATATACTTGACGACATAAGGAAAAGACTCAATAAACTCACTCCATTTAGCATGACGCTTGTTCAACTTAGTTTGACCCTTAAGGTATTTAAGCGTTTCATGGTCGGTATGGATGATGAACTCGCGAGGGCGTAGGTAATGTTCCCATTCATGCAAAACTCGCACTAAAGCATATAGCTCTTTGTCATAGATGGGGTAATTGAGTTGCGCTCCGGAGAGTTTCTCACTAAAGTATGCAATGGGGCGCTTCTCTTGCGTTAACACACCTCCTATGCCATTACCACTAGCATCGCAATGAATTTCAAAAGGTTTGTCAAAATTGGGTAATGCAAGCACGGGAGCATGAGTAAGCAAATTCTTAAGCTCATTGAAAGCGATATCTTGGGATGTTCCCCAAACAAACGGTGCATTTTTCTTACTCAAAGCATGCAAAGGTGAAGCAATGGTGCTAAAATCCTTCACAAATCTACGGTAGAAACCGGCTAAACCAAGAAAACTACGCACTTGTTGCAAAATTGGTTGGTTGGGGCCAAGTTTTAATAGCATTGATCTTAGATTCATCAATATGAACACCCTTAGAAGATACTACAAAACCCAAGAAAACAAGTTTATCAACACCAAAAAGGCATTTTTCCATATTAGCATAAAGTTGCTCTTTTCGAAGAGTTTGTAGCACGGTGCGAAGGTGGGTGACATGCTCTTTGAGAGATTTGCTAAAAACGAGGATATCATTGAAGTAGACAACAACAAATTCACCAATGTAAGGGCAAAACACATAATGCATGAGACGCATGAAGGTACCGGGTGCTTCCGATAAACCCATAGGCATGACCAACAACTCATATAGACCAAACTTTGTTTTGAAAGCGGTTTTCCATTCATCACCCTCTTGTATGCGGATTTGATAGTAACCACTTTTAAGATCAATTTTGGAAAACATAGTGGCACCGCTAAGTTCATCAAGCATATCATCAAGGCGTGGAATGGGGTACCTATAACGAACGGTGGTAGCATTGATAAGTCTACAATCGGAGCACATGCGAAAGCTACCGTCTCGTTTTGGCACAAGAATGACCGGTATGGCACAAGGACTAAAACTTTCACGCACATGTCCATGATCTATGAGATGCTTTACTTGCCTTTGTATTTCTTTGGTTTCTTCGGGGTTGACGCGGTAGGGAGCTTTGTTTGGAAGCGGCACTCCGGGGATGAGATCGATTTGGTGCTCAATGCCTCGTATTGGAGGTAGACCCGGAAGGTAGCTCATCGGGGAAAACATCTTTGAATTCTTGCAATAAAGAAGATAACACTAGAGGAAGATTGTGAGAGGTGTTAGCTTTTGGTGCCTCATCCTTGCACAATAGGACATAGTGTAGGACACTGGATGGGTTCTCAAACACTTCTCTCATCTCACGTTTGGTGGCAAAGAGAACTAAGTTTTTCTTGTCGCTCATCGTGGAGGCACTCAATTTGGGCTTGTGGCGCTCACTCTCTTTTTGGTGGGTCACTCTCTCACTATTCTCTCCATGATGGGTGGCTTGCTTGTCGGCGAGCACTTGGCTTGGAGACATAGGACGTAGCACAAACTCTTTCCCTTTCATCTTGAAGCTATAGTGATTTGTACACCCATTGTGAATGACACCTCAGTCAAATTGCCATGGCCGTCCAAGAAGGAGGTGGCAAACGGTCATCGGAAGGACATCACACTCCAAAGTGTCTTTGTAAGCACCGATCTTGAAAGAGACTTTGATGCGGAGCATCCTACGATCATCCCCATGGACCTATCATTGTCTCATCAAGAGCCAAGAGGACCCATGACACGAGCACGAGCTAGAGCTCTCGAGAACGAGGTGACTTCCTTCCTTAGTGATATCACATATGATCCACTCGAGACATGGCTAATACCTAAGTCCGATATGCTACACATGATCAGGTGTCAAGAGGACCCTCACGAAGATGCACGTGAAGACGGACAAGCCACCAAGTCCATGGATGAAGAGAACCAACGGAAACGGGAAACTTCACCTTCCAGGCCCCGGACATCCGGCCAAGGCCCTGGACATCCGGCCCCTGAGGATGCCAACAACAACAGCAGCCCAGCCGTCGAAGTGCTACAGGGCCCGGACATCCGGCCCCATGCCCCGGACATCCGGCACCTCCCGAAAGCCCGGAAATCTGGCCCCTTCGCCGGACATCCGACCCCGCCTATCCAGAGACTACAGAAGTTTGCACTGCCAGCCCGGACATCCGGCCCCTCCTGAAGCCCCGGACATCCGGCCCGACGCCCGGGCATCCGGCTCCATCTGTCTGCGCACAGTAAAGGGCCGAAGCCCATGTACCTCTTCGCCCCCTAGACTATATATACTCCATCCCCTTCCTCTTTCTAGGGTTAGCAAAGGATTAGCTCATATGTGAGATAGAGCTTTGCTCATCCATTACGGATCTCCTCCTCGAGAGAGACTGCGGCCCCTCTTCGGAGAAGATCACCTTGGATTCAAGACCCCCTCTTGGGTGGCCCCCATCAAGACCTCCTTTCGGAGAAGAACCGGTTACCTCTTGTATCTTCCTTTGTTGGATTTGGATCTTGTATCTTACCTTTGTGTTCATCGATCTAGCGCATGTGTGATCTATTCTTGTTGGTTGAGTGATTCTCTCGTGTTTTCCCTCATGTTTCCCTCGTGTGTCCCCTCGTGTTCATCACGTTCTTCATAGGGATCCGCTCCTTTCGTGAAAGATCGGCCATCTAGGGCTCCACCCTACATCATTTTGGTATCATGAGCCACGTTGATCACGATTTCGGAGCCCCCTCTCTTTGTTTTCTAGCTTGATTTTGTTGTTTTTCGTCATAATCCGAAAATTGCCCCACAAAAATAGCCCCAATTTTTTTTTGTGATTTGTTGGTGTGATGAAGTTTTGTTGGATTTGATCCGTGGATTTCGTGTGTTGCAGGTAGATCTAACTTTTCCCCATCTTTTTCCCAAATTCCATCCACAAAATCTTCCGAATTTTGCCCCGGATTTGACCACTCCACGCGGTGTTCTTCTAGTTCGTCCACGGATTCCGAGCCCGGACATCCGGCCCCTGACACCAAATTTCCATCCTCCACTCTGCTTTCCGCCTAACCCTCGCCAAATTTTGTCCCGGTGCCCACATACACTTCCGCATACCACCACCACTTCCGTATAGCACCACCATAGCCCTTCCCACTACCAACTCCGACAATTTTGACCCGTTTTGCTTTGAGAATTTGAGTTGTGGTTTCCGTGTCCTATTGTGTTTTGGCTATCTAGATACGGTTCGGCATCAACATCACCACCGCTCATCTTCTCCAAGGATGACTACGAATGGCTACATCACTTTGGTATCACTTTCACTTGCTATCATCTTGGTATCGTGATATCATCATACTCTCTTGCATTTGCATTGATAACCCCATGGCCTCACTTTTGCGTAGCTTACCCATCGAGACTAGCCTTTGAGTATTGACGGCAATGTGACTTGTGCACATTAGTGATCATACTTCCCATAGCTTACATACCATGATCGTGTTGCATATCTTGGTATCATCTGTTGTGTCACAAAGTTGTCTTCGCATACACAATTGCTATCTTGGTTCGTCAAGCATTGCATGAGAAAAGAGCTCAAACAACAAAGAGCCAAACAAGCTTTTAAGCAAAAGGGAAAGATAAGCAAAGAGCTTATAAGAAAGAACCATAGCATCATACAACATTAAGATTGTCATACTCGATCATCTTGGATCAAAAGCATACAAACATCATACATACAGCATACTTGGGATAGAAGTCGTTGCATTTTTGCTTAGTAGGTTGTGCACAAGTTCGTATCCACCTATTATGCAATTGTGCTAGCGTCTCTCTAGTGTTGTGCAACAAGAGCATCTTGGTGGATTCCACATTTTGGCTCATCCTTGGTTGCTCAACCCCACTTATCTATTTGCTGTGTGTTTCTGTATACCATATCTTGCTATTGGTCTACTTGTTACATTTACAAGTCGCGAATCTTTTCCAACATTATTGAGTCTCACATATAATTGTATCAAAAAATTTGTGCCACCATCCTAACCAAGCTCCACCATAAGCTTTTACTTGTGTAGGTGTCAGAACCGACAAGAATTGGTGCCAATTGTGCTATTTCCTTGCTACACATTGGAGTGATCTTTGATCCATTTTCAACATCGGTCAAGGTACATTTGGTATTGGTTCTTATCTTTCTCCCACTCACATATCTTTGTTTGGAATGATGGATAGGCCAAGTACTTCTACCAACCCACTCTTCTTAGAACAAGACGACGGCATGTCATCCTACGTCACCAAGACCCAACTATTTGGTGCACATCGGGCTTTGCATCAAGAACAACTTGCTTTGGGCGACCGCATCGACAATCTCGCCACCGACCTACGACAATCCGAGCAATGTACAAGAGACTACTTCGACACATCCATGAGTTCCCTCAAAGAAGATATCCGAACCATGTTGGTCCGCTCTTCTACAACTTCGTCCTCGTCAAGACGGAGCCGCTCAAGTCGTCACTCCGAAGACACCCTCTCCGGTTCAAGTACACCGACATCAAACACTCTTCGTCATGCCGCGCGTCAAGACTGTCAAGCTAACTTCAATCCTCTACACGACACCGACTCTCAAGAGCATCGACATCGTCAAAACCAAGCTGCTTTCGCACAAGCACAAGAACGGCAACGCCAACGACAATAAGAACAAGAGGAGCAAGCGCGACAACATCAAGATGCACAAGACACCGAGGCGCAACGTCAAGAACAACAACTACATGAAGCTCAAGCACTTGAGGCGCAACGTGCCCTTCAAGATTCAAGTCATGTCATAGCCAATCGAGGCCGACAAGCTCGACTAAATCAAGAAGCACTTCGCGACAAAGCTCAAGAAAGGATTTACCAAGCACGTGTGCATCGATAAGCTCCTCGTCAAGATCGACAAGCTCCTCGTCAAGATAGATAAGCTCCTACTCAAGCGAGACAAGAACGTCAAGTCCATCGAGAGCAAGAAAACAATGGACCCCCTCCTCGCCTAGAGCAACATGAGGAAGACAACCCTCCTCGCCAAGAGCAACATGAGATTGTCAATCCTCACCTACATGGGCGTCATCATCCCCGACCCCAACACAATGAAGAGCAACGATATGGCAAGCTAAAGCTCACCATACCCAAGTTTACCGGAAGCAATGCCCCCGAAGAGTACATATCATGTGCATTGAAGGTTGTCAAAATCTTCCGCTTGCACAACTAAGAAGAAGAGAAGAAGATCGCAATGGCATCCCTCGAATTCCAAGACTACGTCCTCATTTGGTGGGAACAAGTCATTGAGCGCCAAGCGGCAAGAGGTGAACCACCCATCACCACTTGGGCACAAATGAAGGATGTCAGGAGAGCATGATTCGTGCCAAACTACTACAACCGCGACCTCTGCAAGAAACTCCAACAACTCAAGCAAGGAACCAAGAACGTTGAAGAATACTACAAGGAAATGGAGACTGCCATGATACGAGACAATGTCAAAGAATATGATGAGCAAACTATGGTGCGTTTCATGAATGGACTCGATCACCCTATCAAGAAGATTTCCGACTTCCAACCATACTCGAACCTCATCAAGCTAGTGCATCAAGCTACGAAAGCAGAACGACAAGTACAAGACGACTTCAAGTATCTCAAGTTCTCATCAAAGTCCTATGGCCTCTCCAACAATCAAGTTTCGACGACTCCCACTACAAGCAACGGCGACAAGTCAAGTTGATGAGGACATGACTACCTTGGATACGACCAAAAATATTGCATACATGCATATTTATCAGGTGATTTCTAGTTCAAACTATTCAATAATCTATTTATGTTATCCAGAACAAAAATACTTCACACACTTTTGTGTTTTGTCTAATTGCAGGTGTATGGGACATTTGTACAATCCACATATGAAGATAGGGGAAAAGGAGAAGTTTAGGTTCTGTTCAAAAAGACCTCTCACGTCACTTTTGGGCCAAGAGAAGATAGAGTCCAAGTCTCTCACGTTCTGGATTCAGATTCGGACTACACAGACATACCTGACTCAAAACGCCAACAACTTTTTCATACGGACTCCGAATTGGGTGATTCTTTTTCTGTTGGAAAGTAGATTTCGTCCTCTTTCCAACCCAATTGGATTCACCTTTAAATTCGTCCGGAGCGTTGAGATATGGACGAAACAATCTGATGCTGTAGCAGAATCCGAGTCAAACAAGAAGTCCAAAGGTGTTGCATCACCTTCACTTGGGCCCATGAGCCTTGTACGACCTAGGGTTGGTTTTAGGCTGCCTTGGGACGTCCTCCCACCTCCATGGCCGCCACCCTTTGCTCCTATATAAGTAGATCCATCTAGTAGCTTTTTCCTTGAGATTTGTTTAGTTAAAAGCTAGCCATTGCAACTTCGTGTACTTCGTTTGTGTCCAATGACCAGACCAAGACCGCTTACGGATCCCCACCATTATCAATACTTCATATATATTTGCAATATTCAGATTGCTTTATCATATTCTTGCTCGTTCTTCCATTGCTTGCAGGAATAGACCTTCGTGGTTAGGCTGACCGTGCTTTCGGCATCGTCGGTAACCTCGGGAGATTGGTTTAGCGATTGCTATGGCGCAACATCGTGCACGTTTGTAGTCAGATCGTCAAAGTCGTCTCCACCAAATCGATAGTTATCATCTCCTCGAAAGATCCGGACACCCTCGCCTCTATCAAGTGGTATCAGTTTTCAGGTTGCTTGGTGAGAATTTCCAGTTTCCCCTAGATTAGATTTATTTTCTTACCTATTGTCCAAGAAAAAGCCACAAAAAAGTTAGATCTATTCATCCTTTTGTCCAAGCCAGTCTGAGCCTTTGCAATTTTCTTGTCATTGTTTGCATTATTGAATTATCGGTTGCATCATCATGTCGAGTTGCTGGTCTTAGGGTCTAGTTCGTTTAAAGTTTCGAGTTCTGTTCACATTAGTCACGTCGCCGCTGCATCGTTATCCCTTCCGCTGTCCACCACACCATCCATCAATTTCCACCACGTGCTACCCATAGTTCATTGTCACAATCATAGTTGAGGTCGTTCACATCTTCGCTTGATCCAATCTGCATCTTATCTAGTTTGTCTTGAAAAGAGGGAGAGAGAAAAAGACAGAGAAAAAAAGAAAAAAAAGTCAGAGAAAAAAAGAGAGAAAGAACAAAAAGTGTGAGGAAAAAAAAAGAGAAAAAAAAAATTCGGATCTATCTAGACTCAATCTCGTAGTTGAATTCGGATTGGAATCTGTTTTGTGCACTGTTCAGTAAAACAGGCATAACTTCCTCATACAAAGTCCGTTTTGGCTCGGCGAGTACTCAAATGAAAGCTAGCGATGAGCCGCATCTAAATAGTTGCAGAGACTAGTTCAATATTTGACAACTGAAAATCGTCTTCTAAATAGGTCTTTTTGCCCTTCGAAGTTCGCGGACACAACTTATTCCAGTTTTTCAAGCCAGTTTCAGAATTCTTTGACTCCTCATATCAACTCGGAATTGAGTGATTCTTTTTGCATTGGATAATGTATCAGAAAATTGGCTCAAACTTTTCAAGAGGAAAGTTGGAGAGAGAGTTGTTATATATCCTGCTTGGCAGTTATTTTTCATCATTATCTTTGCTGCCGTTGTGATCTTCACTTATATCTTGCTGTCCAGAGCTACTTAGTATCCTTCATTGATGCTAGTTGTGCTACGTCGTGACCTCATTAGTGTTCTAGGCTCGCGTCTCTAGTCCGATCTAGCCTAGGACCAGCACAGTACCGTCGTTGAGCGTTTATTCAACATTGCATCTCTAAATTGATTATTGCTAATATTTTGCTACCATATATAGCCAACCCAGCTCCACATATTTCTGCACCGTGTATACGTACGTTCCCCTGGCAATCGCTTTACACAACCTTCAGAGTTATTAGACACCGCTGGTTGCCTGTCACTACCTGCTGTTTGGTAAGAACTTGTAAGATATTGATATTTGCTTTACTGTGAGCACTTTACAACCACATCCTAGTAGTTCATAGGAACATTATTCTCGAATTTTGTTTCTTGTTTCTACTAATCATGACAGGTTCCGGAGATAGACGTTCTTGGACGATGGACACATCTTCACCATCACGAGAGTTGGGACAACGCACACAAGCACATGGTCACGTTATCTCTTTACCGTCATTTGAGGGTACATTTAATCCCGCTATTTATCTAGCTTGGGAGCTTGAAGTAGAACAAGCTTTTCGTCACCCTGACTTTTCTGAACTTGAGCGAGTGCGAGCTGCCACTAGAGCATTTACTGGTTTTCCTTCTGTTTGGTGGAGTGTGCATTGTAAGAAAAACATTGATAACCAACCCACAACTTGGAAAGATTTGAAAGATGTAATGAGACCACAATTTTTCCCTCCTTACTATCACCGTGAATTGCTTCGCAAATTTGAACAATTTAAACAAGGCAACAACACTGTTCATGCTTACTACCAAGAATTCAAATCTTATATGCATCATTGTGACATAGAAGAATCCGAGGATGATACAACGAATAGATTTTTTGGTGGTTTGAACCATGATATTCAGGCACGATTTCAGTATATTCCTCGTTGCATTACTGGTATGTATGTTCGTGCTTGTACCTTTGAGAGATAGTTACAGGATGATGCATTGGGTGACTACAACAACTACTATTCAAGTTCATGCTCACCACCACCGCTTGGTTCCTCCACCGTTGCACCTACTAGAGTAGCCACACCTCAGATTGTGAGCGCGACATCATCTCAAGAGTATGGTACATTGCCATCATCCGTACCTACATCAGCTACATCTTTGCGACAAGGTAACTGTAAAGGTATTGATGATATAACTTCACATGAGAATGATGCATTCCTAATTAACTTGAATACATCATGTGTTGAGTTACCTGTTGATTTGAGCGCATCACCTATTTTAGAGAAGCATATTACTGTCATGAATGCGTCATGTGATCAAACAACTGAAATACCAACAATTTTGAGTGCACCCAATGAATTAACTGTTAATGCAAAAGAACCAATGTTTAATCATTTTGATATGACCTCTAATCTTGGTGATGATTATGTGTCAAATGACTTATTGCATGTTTGCTTATTTAAGCATGTGGTAGCATGTAAATTTGATGCAAGTATGGTTTTTTCACCAATGTTGGAATGGTTTAATGATGAATATTGTCAATCTTTTCATATGAATAAGAGCTTCACTTATATGTGTAAACTGATTTGCAATACTTTCATGCCTTCTACTTCTTGTGATAATATTTTGTCTTTATATTTTATTAACTATGAAAGTTACTCACGTATACATGTGTCATATGTGCAAAATCTATGTGAATTAAAAATGGATGACATATACATATACAACATGTACACCTTGTCTCTTTTGTTAGCCACATTTCAGATTAAGCAACGCCGAGGATGGCTTTATTTTCAAGAAGGGGAGGATGATGAGGACATGAGTACCTTGGATACGACCAAAAATATTGCATACATGCATATTTATCAGGTGATTTCTAGTGCAAACTATTGAATAATCTATTTATGTTATCCGGAACAAAAATACTTCAGACACTTTCGTGTTTTGTCTAATTGCAGGTGTATGGGACATTTGTACAATCCACATATGAAGATAGGGGAAAAGGAGAAGTTTAGGTTCTATTCAAAAAGACCTCTCACGTCACTTTTGGGCCAAGAGAAGATAGAGTCCAAGTCTCTCACGTTCTGGATTCAGATTCGGATTGCACAGACATACCTGACTCAAAAAGCCAACAACTTTTTCATACGGACTCCGAATTGGGTGATTCTTTTTTTGTTGGAAAGTAAATTTCGTCCACTTTCCAACCCAATTGGATTCACCTTTAAATTCGTCCGAAGCGTTGAGATATGGACGAAACAATCTGATGCTGCAGCAGAATCCGAGTCAAACAACAAGTCCAAAGGTGTTGCATCACCTCCACTTTGGCCCATGAGCCTTGTACGACCTAGGGTTGGTTTTAGGCTGCCTTGGGACGTCCTCCCACCTCCTTGGCCACCACCCCCAGCTCCTATATAAGTATATCCATCTAGTAGCTTTTTCCTTGGGATTTGTTTAGTTAAAAGTTAGCCATTGCAACTTCGTGTACTTCGTTTGTGTCCAACGACCAGACCAAGACCGCTTACGGATCCCCACCATTATCAATACTTCATATATATTTGCAATATTCCGATTGCTTTATCATATTTTTGCTCATTCTTCGATTGCTTGCAGGAATAGACCTTCGTGGTTAGGCTGACCGTGCTTCCGGCATCGTCAGTAACCTTAGGAGATTGGTTTAGCGATTGCTAAGGCGCAACATCGTGCATGTTTGTAGTCGGATCGTCAAAGTCGTCTCCACCAAATCGATAGTTATCATCTCATCGAAAGATCGGGACACCCTCGCCTCTATCACAAGTTACAAGAAAGCTTCGACAAGATTAAGTCGTCCTCCTACTACAAGCAACTTCAAGCCAAAAGCTTCATCATCATCTACTCCAACCGATGAGACCATAAAGATAAGTTCCATCAAATGTTTCACATGCGGGGGCCGAGGCCACATGTCCTTCGAGTGCACTAACAAGCGCACCATGATGCTCAACGACGACGGAACCTATGACTCCATGAGTGAAGGAGAAATAGAAGCCCTTGAGCAAGTGGCCATGCACGACAAGTGAACAATGAAGAAGAAGATGATCACATCTTTTGTGACGAAGACTCAAGTCCCACTCTTGTTGTCTCCAAGGTCTTGACTCTTCAACATCAACAAGACGAAGATCAAAGATGCCATATCTTCCACACAAAGGCCGGCATCAATGGACGGTCCGTCAAGGTCATCATCGATGGAGGTAGTTGCCATAACTTAGCAAGTGAAGAACTATGCTCCAAACTTCAATTGGTCAAGATGAAGCACCCTCACCACTACAAGGTTCAATGGCTAAGTGACACCGGCACCATCCAAGTAGAGCATAGAGTACAAGTCTCTTTCAAGATCGGCGCCTATGAAGACACTTTGGAGTGTGATGTCCTTCAGATGACCGTGTGCCACCTCCTTCTTGGACGGCCATGGCAATTTGACCGACGTGTCATTCACAATGGGCGTACAAATCACTATAGCTTCAAGATGAAAGGGAAAGAGTTTGTGCTACGTCCTATGTCTCCAAGCCAAGTGCTCGCCGACAAGCAAAACACCCATCATGGAGAGAATAGTGAGAGAGCGAACCACCAAAAAGAGAGTGAGCGCCACAAGCCCAAATTGAGTGCCTCCACGATGAGCGACAAGAAAACATTAGTTCTCTTTGCCACCAAACGTGAGATGAGAGAAGTGTGTGAGAACCCATCAAGTGTCCTACACTATGTCCTATTGTGCAAGGACGAGGCACCAAAAACTAACAACTCTCACAATCTTCCTCTAGTGTTATCTTCTTTATTGCAGGAATTCCAAGATGTTTTCCCCGATGAGCTACCTCTGGGTCTACCTCCACTACGTGGCATTGAGCACCGAATCGATCTCATCCCCAGAGCGCCGCTTCCAAACAAAGCTCCCTACCGCGTCAACCCTGAAGAAACCAAAGAAATACAAAGGCAAGTAAAGCATCTCATAGACCATGGTCATATGCGTGAAAGTTTGAGTCCTTGTGCCGTACCGGTCATTCTTGTGCCAAAACGAGACGGTAGCATTCGCATGTGTTCCGATTGTAGACCTATCAATGCTATCACCGTTCGTTATAGGTACCCCATTCCACGCCTTGATGATATGCTTGATGAACTTTGCGGTGCCACTATGTTTTCCAAAATTGATCTTAAAAGTGGTTACTATCAAATCCGCATACAAGAGGGTGATGAATGGAAAACCGCTTTCAAAACAAAGTTTGGTCTATATGAGTGGTTAGTCATGCCTATGGGTTTATCGGAAGCACCCGGTACCTTCATGCGTCTTATGCATTATGTGTTTCGCCCTTACATTGGTGAATTTGTTGTTGTCTACTTTGATGATATCCTCATTTTTAGCAAATCTCTCAAAGAGCATGTCACCCACCTTCGCACCGTGCTGCAAACTCTTCGAAAAATACCTTTTTGGTGTTGATAAGCTTGTTTTCTTGGGTTTCGTAGTATCTTCTAAGGGTGTTCATGTTGATGAATCTAAGATCAATGCTATTAAAACTTGGCCCCAACCAACCGATTTGCAACAAGTGCATAGTTTTCTTGGTTTAGCCGGTTTCTACCGTAGATTTGTGAAGGATTTTAGCACCATTGCTTCACCTTTGCATGCTTTGAGTAAGAAAAATGCACCGTTTGTTTGGGGACCATCCCAAGATATCGCTTTCAATGAGCTTATGAATTTGCTTACTCATGCCCCCGTGCTTGCATTACCCAACTTTGACAAACCTTTTGAAATTCATTGCGATGCTAGTGGTAATGGCATAGGAGGTGTGTTAACGCAAGAGAAGCGCCCCATTGCATACTTTAGTGAGAAACTCTCCGGAGCGCAACTCAATTACCCCATCTATGACAAAGAGCTATATGCTTTAGTGCGAGTTTTGCATGAATGGGAACATTACCTACGCCCTCATGAGTTCATCCTCCATACCGACCATGAAACTCTTAAATATCTTAAGGGTCAAACTAAGTTGAACAAGCGTCATGCTAAGTGGAGTGAGTTTATTGAGTCTTTTCCTTATGTCATCAAGTATATTAAAGGTAAGGAAAATGTTGTGGCAGATGCGCTTTCCCGTATATGCATGTTTGTTACTCAACTTGAGTTAAATGTCATTGGCTTTGAGCATATAAAAGACTTGTATGAGCATGATCCTACATTTTCCATTCCTTATGTCAAGTGTTTGACGCATACTTCTTGGGATCGATACTACATCGAAGATGGATATCTTATGAGAGCTAACAAACTTTGCATTCCCGAGTCCTCTCTTCGCTTGTTGCTTTTGCAGGAATCTCATGGAGGCGGACTCATGGGACACTTTGGACGCGACAAGACATTTGCTACGCTCTCCAACAACTACTTTTGGCCCAAGATGTTTCGCGACGTCAATCGCTTCACCAACCGATGCTCTACATGTCGCAAAGCTAAGTCTAAAGCCCACTCTCATGGCCTCTATATGCCACTTCCAATTCCATATCAACCATGGGAAGATATTAGCATGGACCTTGTTCTTGGTTTTCCTAGAACTAGAAATGGCAAGGATTCCGTTTATGTTGTTGTGGACCGATTCTCCAAAATGGCTCATTTCATTCCTTGCAACAAGATCGACGATGCTTCACATGTTGCAAATTTGTTTTGTAGGGAAATCCTGCGCCTTCATGGAGTGCCAACGACGATTGTCTCGGACCGCGACGTCAAGTTCTTGAGTTACTTTTGGAGGACCTTGTGCGCCAAGCTCGGAATCAAGCTTTTGTTCTCTTCGGCATACCATCCACAAACCGACGGCCAAACGGAGGTGACGAACCGCACGCTCTCCACTCTACTACGCGTGTTGATAAAGAAGAACATCAAGGAGTGGGAGGAGTGCCTACCTATCGCCGAGCATGCCTACAACCGTGCAAGACATTTGACTACCGGCAAGTCCCCCTTCGAGGTCGTCTATGGCTTCAACCCATTGTCACCATTGGACATTCTACCTCTACCGCTACAAGAGCGCACAAACATGGACGCGAGTGCCCGAGTCAACTTCCTCAAGAAGATGCATGAAGATACAAGGAACACCATCGAACGCCAAGTAGAACGACTCGCGACCAAGCTCAACGTCAACAAGCATCCCATGATGTTCAATGTTGGAGATATTGTGTGGCTACACCTTCGCAAGGATTGCTTCCCCAATGAACGCAAGTCCAAGCTACTACCCTGAGCCGATGGACCCTTCAAGGTGCTTGCATGCTACAACAACAACGCATACAAGATCGACATCCCACGCGACAAGTACTCCGTGAGCGACATCTTCAACATCGAAGATCTCTCCCCGTACCATGGTGATGAGGATTTCGATCCGAGGTCGGATCTTTCCCAAGGGAGGGGAGATGATGCGGAGCATCTTACGATCATCCCCTTGGACCTATCATCGTCTCATCAAGAGCCAAGAGGACCCATGACACGAGCACGAGCTAGAGCTCTCGAGAACGAGGTGACTTCCTTACTTAGTGATATCACATATGATCCACTCGAGACATGGCTACTACCTAAGTCCGATATGCTATGCATGATCAGGTGTCAAGAGGACCCTCATGAAGCTGCACGTGAAGACGAACAAGCCGCCAAGTCCATGGATGAAGAGAACCAACGAAAACGGGCAAGTTCACCTTCCAGGCCCCGGACATCCGGCCAAGGCCCCAGACATCCGGCCCCTGAGGATGCCAACAACAACAGCAGCCCAGCCGTCGAAGTGCTACAGGGCCCGGACATCCGGCCCCATGCCTCGGACATCCGGCTCCTCCCGAAAGCCCGGAAGTCCGGCCCCTTCGCCGGACATCTGACCCCGCCTATCCAGAGACTACAAAAGTTTGCACCGCCAGCCCGGACATCCGGCCCCCAGCCTGGACATCCGGCCCCTCCTGAAGCCCCGGACATCCGGCCCGACGCCCGGACATCCGGCTCCGTCTGTCTGCGCACAGTAAAGGGCCGAAGCCCATGTACCTCTTCGCCCCCCTAGACTATATATACTCCATCCCCTTCCTCTTTCTAGGGTTAGCAAAGGATTAGCTCACATGTGAGATAGAGCTTTGCTCATGCATTACGGATCTCCTCCTCGAGAGAGACTGCGGCCCCTCTTCGGAGAAGATCACCTTGGATTCAAGACCCCCGCTTGGGTGGCCCCCATCAAGACCTCCTTTCGGACAAGAACCGGTTACCTCTTGTATCGTCCTTTGTTGGATTTGGATCTTGTATCTTACCTTTGTGTTCATCGATCTAGCGCATGTGTGATCTATTCTTGTTGGTTGAGTGATTCTCTCGTGTTTTCCCTCGTGTGTCCCCTCGTGTTCATCACGTTCTTCGTAGGGATCCACTCCTTTCGTGAAAGATCGGCCATCTAGGGTTCCACCATACATCAGACTTGTACTCTATGCTCGACTTGTATGGTGACGGTGTCGCTTAACCATTTAACCTTGTAGGGGTGCGGGTGCTTCATCTTGACCAATTGGAGTTTGGAGCATAGTTCTTCAGTTGCCAAGTTATGGCAACTCCCTCCATCGATGATGACCTTGACGGACTGTCCATTGATGCCGGCCTTTGTGTGGAAGATATGGCATCTTTGATCTTCGTCTTGTTGATGTTGATGAGTCAAGACCTTGGAGACAACAAGAGCAGGAGTTGAGTCTTCGTCACAAAATATGTGATCATCTTCTTCTTCATTGTTCACTTGTCGGTGCATGGCCACTTGCTCAAGGGCTTCCAGTTCTCCTTCACTCATGGAGTCGTAGGTTCGGTCGTCGTTGAGGATCATGGTGCGCTTGTTTGTGCACTCGAAGGACTTGTGGCCTCGGCCTCCACATGTGAAACATTTGATGGAACTTGTCTTGATGGCCTTGTCGGTTGGAGTAGATGATGATGAAGCTTTCGGCTTGAAGTTGGTTGTAGTAGGAGGACGACTTGAGCTTGTCAAAGTTTTCTTGTAACTTGACTTGTCGCCGTTGCTTGTAGATGGCTTGGTTGAGGTAGAATGTGTTGGAGTCGTCGAAGCTTGATTGTTGGAGATGCCATACGACTTGGATGAGAACTTGGCATACTTGAAGTCGTCTTGTACTTGCCGTTCCGCTTTGGTAGCTTGATGCACTAGCTCGATGAGGTTCGAGTATGGTTGGAAGTCGGCAATCTTCTTGATAGGGTGATTGAGTCCATTCAAGAAACGTGCCATAGTTTGCTCATCATCTTCTTTGACATTGGCTCGTATCATGGCAATCTCCATTTCCTTGTAGTACTCTTCAACGCTCTTGGTTCCTTGCTTGAGTTGTTGGAGTATCTTGAAGAGGTCGCAGTTGTAGTAGTTTGGCACGAATCGTGCTCTCATGACATCCTTCATTTGTGCCCAATTGGTGATGGG
Source organism: Triticum aestivum (assembly GCF_018294505.1). NCBI lineage: Eukaryota > Viridiplantae > Streptophyta > Magnoliopsida > Poales > Poaceae > Triticum > Triticum aestivum. The sequence continues at coordinate 155,187,612 of NC_057796.1, forward strand.
TGGTTCACCTCTTGCCGCTCGGCGCTCAATGACTTGTTCCCACCAAATGAGGACGTAGTCTTGGAATTCAAGGGATGCCATTGCGATCTTCTTCTCTTCTTCATAGTTGTGCAAGCGGAAGATTTTGTCAACCTTCAATGCCCATGATATGTACTCTTCGGGGTCGTTGCTTCCGGTAAACTTGGGCATGGTGAACTTTAGCTTGCCATATCGTTGCTCTTCATTGTGTTGGGGTCGGGGATGATGACGCCCATGTCGTTGAGGATTGACAATCTCATGTTGCTCTTGTCGAGGAGGGTTGTCTTCCTCATGTTGCTCTTGGCGAGGAGGGTTGTCGACCTCATGTTGCTCTTGGCGAGGAGGGGGTCCATTGTCTTCTTGCTCTCGATGGACTTGACGTTCTTGTCTCGCTTGAGGAGGAGCTTGTCGATCTTGACGAGGAACTTGTCGATCTTGACGTGCTTTGTAAATCCTTTCTTGAGCTTCGTCGCGAAGTGCTTCTTGATGTAGTCGAGCTTGACGGTCTTGACGCGCGGCACGACGAAGAGTGTTTGATGTCGGTGTACTTGAACCGGAGATAGTGTCGTCAGATTGTCGACTTGAGCGGCTCCGTCTTGACGAGGACGAAGTTGTAGAAGAGCGGACCATCATGGTTCGGATATCTTCTTTGAGGGAACTCATGGATGTGTCGAAGTAGTCTCTTGTACGTTGCTCGGATTGTCGTAGGTCGGTGGCGAGATTGTCGATGCGGTCGCCCAAAGCAAGTTGTTCTTGATTCAACGCCCGATGTGCACCAAATAGTTGAGTCTTGGTGACGTAGGATGACATGTCGTCGTCTTGCTCCAAGAAGAGTGGGTTGGTAGAAGTACTTGGCCTATCCATCATTCCAAACAAATATATGTGAGTGGGAGAAAGAGAAGAACCAATACCAAATGTACCTTGACCGATGTTGAAAATGGATCAAAGATCACTCCAATGTGTAGCAAGGAAATAGCACAATTGGTACCAATTCTTGTCGGTTCTCACACCTACCCAAGTAAAAGCTTATGGTGGAGCTTGGTTAGGATGGTGGCACAAAAATTTGATGCAATTGTAAGTGAGACTCAATAATGTTGGAAAAGATTCGCGACTTGTAAATGCAACAAGTAGACCAATAGCAAGATATGGTACACGGAAACACACACGCAAATAGATAAGTGGGGTTGGGCAACCAAGGATGAGCCAAAATGTGGAATCCACCAAGATGCTCTTGTTGCACAACACTAGAGAGACGCTAGCACGATTGCACAATAGGCGGATACGAACTTGTGCACAACCTACTAAGCAAAAATGCAACGACTTCTATCCCAAGTGTGCTATATGTATGATGTTTCTATGCTTTTGATCCAAGATGATCGAGTATGACAATCTTAATGTTGTATGATGCTATGGTTCTTGCTTATAAGCTCTTTGCTTATCTTTCTTCTTTTGCTTAAAAGCTTGTTTGGCTCTTTGTTGTTTGAGCTCTTTTCTCATGCAATGCTTCATGAACCAAGATAGCAATTGTGTATGCGAAGACAACTTTGTGACACAAGAGATGATACCAAGATATGCAACACGATGATGGTATGTATGCTATGGAAAGTATGATCACTAATGTGCACAAGTCACGTTGCCGGCAATACTCAAAGGCTAGTCTCGATGGGTAAGCTACGCAAAAGTAAGGCCATGGGGTTATCAATGCAAATGCAAGAGAGTATGATGATATCACGATACCAAAGTGATACCAAGGTGAGGTTGATACCACAATTGTGATGTAGCCGTTCGTTGTAGTCCTTGGCGTAGATGAGCGGTGGTGATGTTGATGCCGAACCGTACCTAGATAGCCGAAACACAATAGGACACGGAAACCACAACTCAAATTCTCAAAGCAAAATGTGTCAAAATTGTCGGAGTTGGTAGCGGGAAGGGCTATGGTGGTGCTATGCGGAAGTGGTGGTGGTATGCGGAAGTGTATGTGGGCACCGGGACAAAATTTGGCTAGGGTTAGGCGGAAATCGGAGTGGAGGACGGAAATGATGCTGTCAGGGGCTGAATGTCCGGGTTGTCGGGCCGGATGACCCGGCTGGGGATCCGTGGACGAACTAGAAGAACACCGCGTGGAGAGGTCAAATCCGGGGCAAAATTCGGAAGTTTTTGTGGATGGAAAATGGGGAAAAGGTGGGGAAAAGCTAGATCTACCTGCAACACACGAAATCCACGGATCAAATCCAACAAAACTTCATCACACCAACAAATCACAAAAAAATTTGGGGCTATTTTTGTGGGGCAATTTTTGGATTAGGACAAAAACAACAAAATCAAGCTAGAAAACAAAGAGAGGGGGCCCGAAATCGTGATCAACGTGGCTCATGATACCAAGATGATGTAGGGTGGAACCCTAAAAGGCCGATCTTTCACGAAAGGAACGGATGCCTACGAAGAACGTGATGAACACGAGGGGAAACACGAGGGAAAACACGAGGGGAACATGAGAGAAATCACTCAACCAACAAGAATAGATCACACATGCGCTAGATCGATGAACACAAAGGTGAGATACAAGATCCAAAGTCAACAAAGGACGATACAAAGGTAACCGGTTCTTCTCCGTGAGGAGGTCTTGATGGGGGCCACCCAAGAGGGGGTCTTGAATCCAAGGTGATCTTCTCCGAAGAGGGGCCGCAGTCTCTCTCTAGGAGGAGATCCGTAATGGATGAGCAAAGCTCTATCTCTAAATCAGCTAATCCTTTGCTGACCCTAGAAAGAGGAAGGGGATGGAGTATATATAGTCTAGGGGGGCGAATAGGTACATGGGCCTCGGCCCTTTACTGTGCGCAGACAGGCGGAGCCGGACGTCCGGGCGTCGGGCCGGATGTCCGGGCCTTCAGGAGGAGCCGGATGTCCGGGCTGGGGGCCGGATGTTCGGACTGGTGGCGATAGCTTCTGTAGGTTCTGGTGCATGGCGCCGGATTTCCGGGCTCGGGCCGGATGTCCGGGCTGGACGCCGGATGTCCGGGCCCTGTAGACGTGGGCGGCAGGGCTTCGGCTGATGTGGTCGCTCCAGGGGCCGGATGTCCGGGGCCTGGAAGGTGAACTTGCCCGTTTCCGTTGGTCCATGGGGATGATCATAGGATGCTCCGCATCACCATGCTTTGCATTACACATGATGATTGATTCTAGTACTTGTATGTTTATTTGCAAGCGTGGTGGAGATATTGTTTGTTATTGCCATGATTGCTTTGTGCCCCATGCCTATGATGATACTATGTTCTTGCTTTGTGTTCGTGCTTGCGATATGTCAAGTGCATTGCCTATGCCCATTGCTTGCTCACATGACATGATTGCCATGATTTCCTCTAGTGTGTTGCATCTTCGCTCCACTAGTTTGCACGACTTGATTACTATTGCTTGCCTTGTTGCATCACCAATGATTTATACTTGCTCACTTCATGCGGTTGATGACAACTATCTACATGCTTTGAACATGATTGTTATTGCTTCTTATCACATCTCTCCATATGTTGCCTCCCTCTCGCTAGATGATTTGCCATGTATTGAGTGCCACAATGCTATTAGTCTTGCTTATGAGTTTGCCCCCATAGCATTCTCACATATATTTGGAGATTTTGACATATTTCTTGTGAAGCATGCTTGTCTTACCTCTTTGCACCATATACCTAGTGCCATTAATATAGCCATTGTTGCATCGTATTATTCATGCACCTGTGCTTCTAATGGTTATGTGCAAGAGAAGAGAACCATCATGATGGATGATGTGTTTATCTACCATGCGCATACGTTCTTTGTTTTGTTGTGTGCATGTGTAGGATACTTGGACTTTGTGTCGACTTCCGCTTCACGTGAGTTGACCATTCGAGCTCTTGAGAGCGAACCACCTTCTACCACGATGATTCTACATCGCACTTGCTTGTACTTCGGCATTGTGAAGGACGCACAAGGACACGCTTTCACGGTGATATCTTTCTCTTTTGAGAACCCCCAAACCATGATCATGGATATTATGGATCACACTACTTGTGTTGCTTTCCCCATGAGACTTATTGTTCATCTTGGATCACTTGATTGCACACTTGTTAGAGATCTTGCTTCGACTTGTCATTTTAACCATTCCATGCATCATGATATATATGCCTTGTGTGTTGCATCCAATTCTTGGATTATTTGCTCCTCTCATATGTTTGGTTGCAACAATGTCATCACTTCACATATGCCATGTCCCATTGCTTGTCACATGATTGACTTGATTGCCTCACACATGATGAACAATCGCTCTTTCTATAGTGTTGAGTGCCACACTATGTTCACTACACCCTATGCACATTATGCTTGGATTGTCTTGCACTTAACCCTTGTGTTTAGACATCTCATCTTCTTAGGTGTTGTGAATGATTCCTATGCATACCATAGACCTTTCATTGAGTGTGTTTCCCATGCTTGCTATGAACTTGAGGTAGATGCTTATTCTCTTGACACACATATTTGCATCTCTACCTCCCATTTACATGCTTGTCCCCATGATATCTTTGCTTGTGCTCGATTGATATACTTACATGCCATGTCTCAATCCTTTGTCACACCATATGCTTTGCATAATGACGACACTTGTTTGGTGAATCACCTCTTGAATGCTTGGTTTTGCACTAACGCTAACCACATTTGTTTTTCCAAGTGTTTCTTGTCCTTACTCCTTCTGAAGGAATCACAAGACGGTGCGACATTGGAGAGTGCCCATTTCGAGCTTCAAGATGACAAGTACTTGGTGAACGTCCACTTCTACATGGCAAAGCCATCTCTTTCCCATGGTGATTTGCCTTTTGATCTGAGGTCGGATCTTTCCCAAGGGAGGGGAGATGATGCGGAGCATCCTATGGACATCACCATGTCAAGAGTCCGTTTGGCGAGTGACACGTGCGACATCTACTTCACATACACAAAGGTGAATCATCTCCTTTATACGTGCTCACTTGACCCCTTCGAGGATGGTATACTACTTGACACTCCACTCGTGTGCATGCATAGATATTGGCGGAACACTACGGACGACGAGGAGGAGTGCAAGCGCCAAGGAACAAGTACACCATCCGCGAGGGAAGCCTGTAAGCGACGACGGACGAAGATGGAGCTGCTGAAGCTATAGCGGCCGGACATCTGGCACCTGTGCAGCCGCCAAGAAGCTACACCAACAGAGGGCCAACAGCATCAGCGGCCGAACATCCGGCGCCAGCCCCGGACATCCGGCCCTTCCCCCGGAAATCTGGCATCGACGACAGAACGCACCCAAAGTTTGGCCACTTCAGCCCGGACATCCGGCGCCTCACGAAGCCCCGGACATCCAGCCCCCAGCACGGACATCCGGCGCCTGCCTGCGCGCAGCCACGGGCCAGAGGCCCATGTATCTCCTTCCCCACTTACCCCTTCGTGGCTTGGACTATAAATACTCCTTCCCCCTCCTCTAGTTAGGGTTAGCAAAGTGATAGCTCATTGATAGAGAGCTTTGCTCCTTGTACCACTCTACTCTTGACGGAGAGAGAGAGACTACCACTCCCATGGAGTTCAAGACCTCCATGTGAGAAGATCCTGCGGGATATGTCCAAGACCCCTGTCACGACCGGTTTTTCAATAAAATAATTATTGAGAGACCAATCCCTTTTACGGACCAGCGAAGAAGAATTCCTTCTCACTGGTAGACAATAATCTTGGTCACAGAAGAAAAATACCAGGAGTACTAAATATAACACAAGGTTGAGCAGAGACTGCCCAACAATTTATTACAGGCACGCCGATAAAACAATACGGCGGAAAGGGTGGCAAACTTCTAACTCACGGTAATAACGGTGGTGGAAATATCATCACGAAGCGAGTGATATGATTCCAGAATACTACAACTCATCGAGCGTGAGGCTCGAGAAGACTTATTGCGGGTGGTGGAAGCGTATAAAATACAAGTGACCAATATCCGGGATCGCGCAGGACTGACTGGGAGTCCTCTAGGCATCGGACGCGCTATCAAACTCTTCATCCAAGAGATCACCTTCGTCAACATCTGGCCAAAACAACAAGCCAGGTGAGTACTATGAAAGTACTCGCAAGTCAGTTCGGACATAAGGTATAACAAATGTAAACATGAAGCACATGAATAAGTTAACCAGTGCGATTTGACATAAATAAATACTGGGTGCCAAGCGAGGGTCTGAATGACGCCTCGAGCGGAAACTGCAGAATAGTAATACTGGTGCCAAACGAGTGTCTGAAAGACTCCTCGAGCGGAAAATGCGAAATAATAGTGCGGGTGCCAAACGAGTGTCTGAAAGACTCCTCGAGCGGAAAATGCGGAATAATAATGCGGGTGCCAAACGAGTGTCTGAAAGACTCCTCGAGCGGAAAATGCGGAATAATAATGCGGGTGCCAAACGAGTGTCTGAAAGACTCCTCGAGAGGTAAATGCAGAATAATAATGCCACAGTCGGGCGTCGGGCGACACCACATAAAGGGCTTATAACAGAAAGTAAAGACAGTGCATGCCGCAGTCGGACGTCTGAGCGACATCACATAAAGGGCTTATATCGAAAGTGAGAAACGAGTACACGCCACAGTCGGACGTCTGCGCGACGTCACCTAAAGGGCTTATATCACATCTCATTATTACAACAGTTCGGAGACATAAATTATCACAAGCATGAGACACAAAATAAAGTTAGTCCATCCACTGGAATAACAATAGATCTGAAATTTTACGACTTGAGCTTGTTCACCGGCGACAAGTTTTTCACACGGATAGATATGGATATAATGTTTACACTACTGATCATGGATACGATGATTTGGAAGGAATTAACTCTGCAGAGTTTGTACTTAACCACAGCCAACGGATTTCAGTAGTCACGGGGACTAGTTCCGTCTGCGGTGTTTTGGAGGAAACACGTCTAACCAGTACACACCCAATTCAACCATCCGAAGCCAGGGATCACCCTCGGCGATGTTCAAGAAAAACCTTGAGACGGGGAGGCTACAACCTCACGTAGCATGGGATCAAATTTATATACGCGCGCTCTAAGGGGGTGCCCCCTCTCGGTCCCAACCGGAAACACAAATGCCCCCTGACCGAATGATTGGCTTTAATCCTGGGCCAAGGTACCATCATCCCGGCCTCTCTGTTTGGTGTGTACACGGAAAGAGGTTACCAACTTACTAAACCGCATCCTGGCAATGAGACATGTGGTAGCACGGAAAGGGGAAGGGACGGTAACTTGGCTCCAACCATGTTAACGTCGGAAAAGTCGGATGACACAAGGCTGGCATGCTACAACAGTACCACCTTGCTGCCCTTCACGTCACCACATGTTTAGGCCATCTCTCATCAGAGATCATCGCAACTTTGGAACATGCGGGAAAAGATCGATAACGTGGCTCCAACCACGTTAACGTCGAAGAAAGTCGGATGGCACAAGGCTGGCATGCTACAACAGTACCACCTTGCTGCCCTTCATGTCACCACATGAAACGGGCACTAACGTGAAAACCAACACATACACAGAAACTTTTCCAATTATTTTTCAAATAAATCCCATAAAAAACTACACAAAATTTGAAGATTGTCAGAAAAAGAATCACTCCAAAATACCTTTTTATTAAAAAGTTATAAAGGTTTCTGTCCAGGGACTTATCTGTAATGAAACAGAAAAGTTCCAGGGTTTTAACTGAGAAAACAGAAAACGCTTCGGCTGGGAATGCGCAAGCGCAAAGGAGGAAACGTATTTTGCCCGAAGGCGCCAACAGAAAACGGTTCGCGAATAAAAGAACAGAGGCTGACATGCGGGGTCCACATGTCAGGTTTCAAAAGCTCGCCGGCGCCCGAAGACTGCGGTGGACGCCGGTGTCGAACCACGGCGAGTTAGGAGAAACGGAGGGTACCAAGAGCTTCAGCGTCCTCTTCCGCGTCGGTGGGTGGTGGACTCTTCCAACGGGGAGCACTATGTCGACGACGACACTTTCTCCGGCGGACGGTGGCTCGGGTGAGGATGGGGAACTCCGGTGGAGGGCTGCAAGCTTCAAATTGAAGTGCGGGTCAGAAAGAGGGATGCAAGGTGAGGCTACTGGCATGAGAATGGAGGTGGAGGAGCACACACGGGGGCGAATCGGGCTGGATCCCGTGGCGGGTCGCGGCGGCCGTAGTCGAGGAAGGAGACCTCCTCGGGGCTCCTCCAGTGGCTAGGCGTGCTCTAGGGGGAGTGCAGGGCTGGTGGGTGCTCGAGTTGAAGCTCGGGGCCCCTATTTATAGGCAGATCGACGGGATGGCCGTGAACGGTGAATCTCCGGTGAGCGATTACGGCGGAGCAGTGGGTTGGCAGGGGGTTTGAGCGGTCGGGTAGCATCAGTGGATGTTACTGGACTCGATTTGCAGCTAAACGGGGTCGGTCTTGGCGTAATGGCGTCGGTCCACGGTGAGGTGACCGCACGGGCTCAACGGCGGCAGAGAGCGCGCTCCGCGCCCTGCGGTTCACGACGAGAGCGGCAGCGCGTTCGGGGGAGTGGAAGGCCACGCGGCGAGCTCCGGTGGTTTGGGCGGCGCTGGGTGGCGTCGTCGGCGCCGTGTCTCCCGCTGGCGCCCGCAAAGCCGCCGCCGACGTTGGTCACGGGGTGGCGCACCTTCTGCTGCTCGTCGCCGACGCCCGCAAGGTGCCAGGCACTCGTGCGGTGCAGGAACAAGGGGGCGAGGACGAGGAGCAAGGCGACACGGTGGCACTGGCGAGATCGATGTCCATCTCTGAAGAAAACGACAGTGAGCACTGAACTGGATCTCTGAACTTTCTGAACTTTGACAAAGACAGTGCACTGCAGGTGTTCGACAGAAGGTTTTGGCTATGAGATAAATTTTTCTGGAGCTGTAACTTGGTGAGATGATCACTCAAAGCACCCAGGGGCTGCCTGAATTTACTTGGAATTTTTGGAGAAGGTTTTGAATGAATTTCACCAAATTTGCCAAATCTGGTCCAAACTTGCAGCAGGTGTAGTTTGAAATTTTTGAACTGAAGACTAGTGGATCTTCATGGTTCCAGGTTGAGGGTTCAAAGGACTAGGAGGGGAAAGAAGTTTGGTGGTAAAAGTCCAAACAGAAAATGGAGTTCCTTTGTAAATCCCCAAGTGGTAGAATAGAAGGCAGAAATTTGTTTGAATGAAATTTGGATGGGAATAATCACATGGGGAGGTTCAACTTGCTGGATTAGGTGTAAAACATGATCCAAAGATGAGGGAAGGATTTGGGGAGAGGATTTGCACAAATGTCATGGTAAGAAGGGAAAGTTGAAAGTGGTGAAGGACTTTCCAAAAGCCATAGTGCAAATTCAAAAAGATTTTCAGGAGTTATTTTCCCAAATGAAAAACATTTTGTTTTGAGTCCAAATGAAAAGTAAGAACTTCCAAGACCAAAGGCAGATCTTGGGTGAATCCTAACAAAACTTTTGCCATAAGGAAAAATATATGAGAGGGAGAGTTCTCTTAAAGAAAAATTTAAATTGCTCCCCTCAAGTCAAAATAGAAATCTTTTTTGAAAAATCCAAATAAAAACTTGGGTGTCACAACACCTACCCCCTTAGGAAAAATCTCGTCCTCGAGATTTCGGTTGATCCTCAAATAGATATGGATACTCTGCTCGGAGGAAATCTTCCCTCTCCCATGTGGCTTCATCCTCAGTGTGGTTGCTCCACTGAACCCTGAAAAATCTTGTCGTTTTCTGACGGGTCCTCCGTTCAGACTCTTCTAAAACCTTTACTGGCCTTTCTCTGTAGGTGAGATCTGGTTGCATATCAATGTCCTCATGAGGTACATGTTTTTCTGGATTGCTCACACATTTTCTTAACTGTGAGACGTGGAACACGTCATGGACGTTTGACAGCTCCTTGGGGAGGTCTAGTTGGTAGGCCACCGTGCCTCTTCGTGCCTTTACACAAAATGGTCCAATAAACCTTGGGGCTAGCTTCCCCTTAATTTTGAACCATTGCAGACCCCTCATAGGAGATACTCGGAGGTATACGGAATCACCGGGTTCAAAGCTGACCTCACGGTGCTTCTCATCATAGTAGCTCTTTTGGCGGCTCTGTGTTGTCTTGAGTCTGTCCCTGAATTGCTTAACTTTCTCCTCGGCCTCTTTGAGCATGTCTGGGCCGAAGATACGGCTGTCACCGGTTTCTAACCAATTCAATGGGGTACGACACCTTCGCCCGTACAACGCTTCAAAGGGTGCCATTTTCAAGCTGGCTTGGTAACTGTTGTTGTAAGCAAATTCGGCATACGGCAAACTCTCTTCCCAACTGGATCCATAGGTGAGTACGCAGGCTCTTAGCATATCCTCTAGGATCTGGTTCACACGTTCCGTCTGTCCATCAGTCTGAGGGTGGTATGCTGTACTGAAAGCTAGTTGCGTGCCCAGAGCTTGTTGTAGGTGATCCCAAAATTTGGAGACGAATTGGGTGCCTCGGTCTGATATTATAGTCTTTGGGACTCCGTGCAAGCAAACTATACGGGAGAGATAGAGTTTTGCCAGTCTTTGTGTGGAGTAGGTAGTCTTCACAGGAATGAAGTGAGCAACCTTGGTTAGTCGGTCTGTGATGACCCAGATGGCGTCATTTCCACGCTGTGATCGGGGTAATCCGACAATGAAGTCCATTCCGATTTCATCCCATTTCCACTCCGGTATCCTGTTAGGCTGGAGTAGCCCTGCTGGCTTTTGGTGCTCGGCCTTGATGCGCTGACATGAATCGCAACAAGCAATGAATGTGGCTATATCTCTTTTCATACCGTGCCACCAAAATCTTTCCTGAATGTCCATGTACATTTTGGTTCCTCCAGGATGGATTGAGTATGGAGCGGTGTGGCTCTCCGTCAAGATCTGTTGCTTGAGTCCCTCAATGTTAGGTACGCAAAGTCTGTCTCGGTACCATAACGTCCCTTCACTGTCCGTGACGAATTCTGAAGTCTTGCTAAGGATCATTTTCTTCTTTATGCCTTCGATACTGGGATGTCCCTGTTGAGCCTTCTTGATTTGTCCCACTAGGGTGGGTTGTATCTCCAGGTTCGATATGGTGCCCTCAGAGACTAACATCATGTTGAGCCGAGTGAACTCTCGCTGAAACTCAGGCCTCAAACTTTGCTGACCGTCACTGTCCGGGCTGGGGTTTCGACTAAGGGCATCGGTCACTACATTTGCTTTCCCTGGGTGGTAGTGAATACCGACGTCATAGTCCTTGACCAGTTCCAACCAGCGTCGTTGGCGTAAATTCAGCTCTGGCTGTGTGAAAATATATTTGAGGCTCTTATGGTCTGTATATATTTCACAGCGATTTCCCAACAAAAAGTGCCTCCACTCCTTGAGTGCATGTATAACTGCTGCTAGCTCCAGGTCATGTGTTGGGTAATTTTCCTCATGTTTTCGCAGTTGCCTGGAGGCATATGCGACAACTTTGCCATCTTGCATTAGCACACATCCAAGACCTTTTCGGGACGCGTCACAATACACCTCAAAGCTCTTGTGTATGTCTGGCACAGTTAAGACTGGTGCGGTTGTCAGCTTTTTCTTGAGTTCTTGGAAGCTCTGCTCGCATGCTTCCGTCCATACAAATTTCTTGTCCTTCTTGAGTAACTGTGTTATAGGTTTTGCCACAGTGGAGAATCCTTCAATAAACCTCCTGTAATATCCGGCCATTCCTAGGAAACTCCGCACATCTGTAACATTCGCGGGTGGCTTCCAGTCCAGTATGGCCTTGACTTTTTCTGGGTCTACGGCCACGCCTTCTTGGTTCAATATATGGCCCAAGAAACCAACTTGTCTTAGCCAAAATTCGCATTTGCTAAATTTGGCGTACAACTGATGTTTCCTCAATTCTCCCAAAACAATTCTGAGGTGCTCAGCATGTTCTTCTGGTGTCCTTGAGTAAACCAGAATGTCGTCAATGAATACCACCACAAGTTTGTCCATGAATTTCATGAATACTTTGTTCATGAGGTGGACGAAATATGCGGGGGCGTTCGTTAGTCCAAAAGGCATCACTGTAAACTCGTACAACCCATATCTGGAAGTGAAAGCTGTCTTGGGAATATCTTCCGTTCGTACCTTCAATTGGTGATATCCCGACCACAAATCAATTTTCGAGAATACCTTGGCCTGTGCGAGCTGGTCAAACAAATCATTTCTTCGTGGCATCGGATATTTGTTTTTGATGGTGACCATATTGAGGGCTCGATAGTCTATGCACAGCCTTAGTGTCCCATCCTTCTTTTTGGCGAACAACACAGGCGAACCCCATGGTGAGGAGCTGGCTCGAATAAATCCTTTGTCCAACAATTCTTTTATCTGCTTCTTTAACTCCACCAATTCTGAGGGTGCCATTCTATACGGCTTCTTATAAATGGGAGCGGTGCTAGGTGCTAGTTCGATGCTGAATTCGATCTCTCGGCCTGGTGGCATGCCTGGTAGTTCTTCCGGGAACACATCAGGGAACTCGCATACCACTGGCACTTTTCTTAATTCTGCGATGTCCATCTTGTTCAGTTTTGGTTTCTGTGATCGTGGCCTTTCTTGAGCGGAAACTCTTATAGTCTTGCCGTGATGGTGAGTGAGAATCACTGTCCGATTGAAACAGTCGATGAATCCTTTGTTGGTGGTTAACCAGTCCATTCCTAAAATGGCATCCAGTCCTTTACTTTCCAACACGATGAGATTCGCGTGGAATGGTAGTCCTTCGAACTCAATGACCACTCCTTGGCAGTAACCCTGAGCAATTTGCTTATTTCCGGGGGACTTGATGATCATAGATTTTTCCAAGGGAAGTATCGGAAAACCGTGTTGTGAAACAAAACTCTTTGAAACAAACGAATGGGAAGCTCCAGAATCAAACAAAACCGTGGCAGGTACTGTGTTGACAGGGAACGTACCGAGCACGATGTCTGGGGCATTCTGCGCTTCTTCCCTGGTCACATGGTTCAGGTGACCCTTCCTGTGGTTGCTGCTGGGGTTGAAGTTGTTGCGCTTGGGGGCTGGATTGTTCCCACCATTGTTCGGCTTGGGTGCCGTGTCTCTTGGCTTCGGGCACTGTTTAGCATAATGCCCTTGTTGACCACAAGCATAGCAGGTGACCCCTGGACGGTATGTGAACTCCTTGTCTCTGGCATGAAATTGTCCGACGGGTCTTGGCTCAGTAGTCGTGGATCTCCTTGCGTCTATCCTTGGGCTCTCGGTCTTGCCTCGGTTGCTGCGGGCAAGAGTCGTCTTGTCCCTCTTCCGCTTGCGGATATCTTCCAGACTACGGCGCTCATTCTCCAGGGTGATGGCCTTGTCCACCAGCGTCTTAAAATCCGGAAAGGTGTGTACAATCAGTTGGCATCTTAATGCTGGTGCCAGGCCGTCCAGGATTTTTTCCATCTTCTTGTTTTCTGTCATGTGCTCGTCGTAGGCATAACGAGATAGTTGGGTAAACTGGCCGTTGTATTCTGTGACGGACATGCCTCTTTGCTTCAGGTCATCAAACTCTCTCTTCTTGATCTTTAGGATGCTCCTGGGAATGTGTGCCCCACGGAAGCCTTCCTTGAATTCTTCCCAGGTGATGTTGTGTTCCCTGGGGTGCATGTGTAGGAAGTTTTCCCACCATGCTGCGGCTGCTCCAGTAAGGTAGTGTGGTGCATAAAGCACCTTCTCATGATCTGAGCACTGAGCGATAATCAGTTTCCTTTCAATCTCGCGAAGCCAATCATCAGCTTCCAGTGGCCTATCGGTGTGAGCAAAAGTTGAGGGGCGAGTCTTCTGTAACTCAGATAACTTGGAATGTGGTTGATAGGGTTCACGGTGGTTTCCCATATTGATGACATGGTTCATCATCTCCTGGTGCTGTTGCTGGCTTTGCTCGAAGAGACGGCATACTTGAGATAGTGCCGCTTCGCTGTCCTGTTGGCTGGACTGACCCTGAGTGAAATTGTTGCTGGTCTGTGTTCCGTAAACCTCTTCTGGCTGATTGGGCATAGAGCGAGTCCATGGGCGAGACATTTTTCCAGTCTGGGGTATCATTTGCAAAACCCATGAGAAAAACTGTGTAGCGCAGGAAAACTCTTGCAAAGGTAATAATCAAAAAGGCTTCTAGGTTTTCAAAGAAACACAAATGATTTTCACGAAGAAGAAGTGCTTAACACAAATCTTACATGCGAAAGCAAACACAAGATACAACACTCAGGTTGTGCGTACACAATCCTGACATGCTATTAAAAACTAGCGTACTACTCCGGAAGGCAGCAAACACACCAACACAAACTAGCGTACAGATAAAAACAACACATCATACAAGCAGGCATAACACGCGGCTACTCGGTGCTCTCAGTCGGAGATGGTGAAGATCTCCTTCCCCTTGCCGATGGCAAGGCTCAGCGGTCCAGGAGAATCAACCTCCTCCTCTCTAGTTGGCACCGGGCGTGCGACGCTGCGCGGCGGTGATGGTGCGGGGGCGACTGGTGGTAGAGCGCGTGCGGCAGGCGGTGCGGCTCTGACTGGAGTAGGAGCGATGACTCGGTCGAACTCCTCAGTGGTAGGCAGACGGCGAGCAGTGGCCAAAACGGCCGGTGCATACGAGGCTGAAGACGAGACGAATGTCAGAGGCGGCGCTGTGTGGAGAAGCTCCTTCTTGCTGGCAGGACCGCCCCAGACTAAGTCCATGCGGGCAGCCACAAGATCATCTACGAGGTTGTCGAAAGACTCCTCCAGCGCCTTGAGATACTCCATAACCATTTCGATGGCTTCATATCGTTCTCCCCGATGGCAGGCGAACGCATAGTGGCTGGTGTAAGGCACATGGCATGGGAGGTGGCGGTAGCGACAAGTCTTCATCGTAGGAAGGATGTCCCGAAGGCGAGCTATCGCCTCACGGGCAGCCATCTGCATGGCATGCCTCTCCGTAGGCATGGCCCTTCCCGTAAAAGGGAAGTGACGAGCAGCAGAACGTCCTCCCTTGAACTGCACCACGGCTTGGTGCATAGACACGTCGTCACTGAGCTTGTGCTGATAGAGTGTGAACTCTGGGCGAGCTGCTGGCCCGATCGCGAGCTTGGTGATGGAGACGAGGAGCTTGACAAACCTCTCGGGCACGTTGGTGAACACTCGATTCTCACAGCTGCTGCCATCCATCTACAAAAGTAGGCAAAAATTCTGAGTAGTCATGTCATAAATTTTATGATGACCAACAGAAAATAGCTACAATTGCAAAATGCTGAAAAAGCACAAAAGACGCTAATAACCGATTAGCGATCGCACCTAGTGGCTTCCTACAGTCAGCTTGGCTCTGATACCAAGCTTGTCACGACCGGTTTTTCAATAAAATAATTATTGAGAGACCAATCCCTTTTACGGACCAGCGAAGAAGAATTCCTTCTCACTGGTAGACAATAATCTTGGTCACAGAAGAAAAATACCAGGAGTACTAAATATAACACAAGGTTGAGCAGAGACTGCCCAACAATTTATTACAGGCACGCCGATAAAACAATACGGCGGAAAGGGTGGCAAACTTCTAACTCACGGTAATAACGGTGGTGGAAATATCATCGCGAAGCGAGTGATATGATTCCTGAATACTACAACTCATCGAGCGAGAGGCTCGAGAAGACTTATTGCGGGTGGCGGAAGCGTATACAATACAAGTGACCAATATCCGGGATCGCGCAGGACTGACTGGGACTCCTCTAGGCATCGGACGCGCTATCAAACTCTTCATCCAAGAGATCACCTTCGTCAACATCTGGCCAAAACAACAAGCCAGGTGAGTACTATGAAAGTACTCGCAAGTCAGTTCGGACATAAGGTATAACAAATGTAAACATGAAGCACATGAATAAGTTAACCAGTGCGATTTGACATAAATAAATACTGGGTGCCAAGCGAGGGCCTGAACGACGCCTCGGGCGGAAACTGCAGAATAGTAATACTGGTGCCAAACGAGTGTCTGAAAGACTCCTCGAGCGAAAAATGCGAAATAATAATGCGGGTGCCAAACGAGTGTCTGAAAGACTCCTCGAGCGGAAAATGCGGAATAATAATGCGGGTGCCAAACGAGTGTCTGAAAGACTCCTCGAGCGGAAAATGCGAAATAATAATGCGGGTGCCAAACGAGTGTCTGAAAGACTCCTCGAGAGGTAAATGCAGAATAATAATGCCACAGTCGGGCGTCGGGGCGACACCACATAAAGGGCTTATGACAGAAAGTAAAGACAGTGCATGCCGCAGTCGGACGTCTGAGCGACATCACATAAAGGGCTTATATCGAAAGTGAGAAACGAGTACACGCCACAGTCGGACGTCTGCGCGATGTCACCTAAAGGGCTTATATCACATCTCATTATTACAACAGTTCGGAGACATAAATTATCACAAGCATGAGACACAAAATAAAGTTAGTCCATCCACTGGAATAACAATAGATCTGAAATTTTACCACTTGAGCTTGTTCACCGGGGACAAGTTTTTCACACGGATAGATATGGATATAATGTTTACACAACTGATCATGGATACGATGATTTGGAAGGAATTGACTCTGCAGAGTTTGTACTTAACCACAGCCAATGGATTTCAGTAGTCACGGGGACTAGTTCCGTCTGCGGTGTTTTGGAGGAAACACGTCTAACCAGTACACACCCAATTCAACCATCCGAAGCCAGGGATCACCCTCGGCGACATTCAAGAAAAACCTTGAGACGGGGAGGCTACAACCTCGCGTAGCATGGGATCAAATTTATATACGCGCGCTCTAAGGGGGTGCCCCCCCTCTCGGTCCCAACCGGAAACACCCATGCCCTCTGACCGAATGACTGGCTTTAATCCTGGGCCAAGGTACCATCATCCCGGCCTCTCTGTTTGGTGTGTACACGGAAAGAGGTTACCAACTTACTAAACCGCATCCTGGCAATGAGACATGTGGTAGCACGGAAAGGGGAAGGGACGGTAACACGGCTCCAACCATGTTAACGTCGGAAAAGTCGGATGACGCAAGGCTGGCATGCTACAACAGTACCACCTTGCTGCCCTTCATGTCACCACATGATTAGGCCATCTCTCATCAGAGATCATCGCAACTTTGGAACATGCGGGAAAAGATCGATAACGTGGCTCCAACCACGTTAACGTCGAAGAAAGTCGGATGGCGCAAGGCTGGCATGCTACAACAGTACCACCTTGCTGCCCTTCATGTCACCACATGATTTGGCGACCTCTCAACAGAGGTCATCGCAACTTTGGGACAACCGGGTCGTTGCCGTACAAGCAACGAGGTATTTATCGACACTCACATGCCACGCACGAACTTTCACATGAACATGCAAAACATCTGCCATATCAAATGTTCAAACATGCTTGCCTGGTTCGGAGAAGTCGGAGTCTAGCTCGGCGAAGTTCGCGGCTCCGTCACCTCTCCCGGAACCTACGGCAAATCACGAAACGGGCACTAACGTGAAAACCAACACATACACAGAAACTTTTCCAATTATTTTTCAAATAAATCCCATAAAAAACTAGACAAAATTTGAAGATTGTCAGAAAAAGAATCACTCAAAAATACCTTTTTATTGAGAAAACAGAAAACGCTTCGGCTGGGAATGCGCAAGCGCAAAGGAGGAAATGTATTTTGCCCGAAGGCGCCAACAGAAAACGGTTCGCGAATAAAAGAACAGAGGCTGACATGCGGGGTCCACATGTCAGGTTTCAAAAGCTCGCCGGCGCCCGAAGACTGCGGTGGACGCCGGCGTCGAACCACGGCGAGTTAGGAGAAACGGAGGGTACCAAGATCTTCAGCGTCCTCTTCCGCGTCGGTGGGTGGTGGACTCGTCCAACGGGGAGCACTATGTCGACGGCGACACTTTCTCCGGCGGACGGTGGCTCGGGTGAGGATGGGGAACTCCGGTGGAGGGCTGCAAGCTTCAAATTGAAGTGCGGGTCAGAAAGAGGGATGCAAGGTGAGGCTACTGGCACGAGAATGGAGGCGGAGGAGCACACACGGGGGCGAATCGGGCTGGATCCCGTGGCGGGTCGCGGCGCCCGGAGTCGAGGAAGGAGACCTCCTCGGGGCTCTTCCAGTGGCTAGGCGTGCTCTAGGGGGAGTGCAGGGCTGGTGGGTGCTCGAGTTGAAACTCGGGGCCCCTATTTATAGGCAGATCGACGGGATGGCCGTGAACGGTGAATCTCCGGCGAGCGATTACGGCGAAGCAGTGGGTTGGCAGGGGGTTTGAGCGGTCGGGCAGCATCAGTGGATGTTACTGGACTCGATTTGCAGCTAAACGGGGTCGGTCTTGGCGTAATGGCGTCGGTCCACGGTGAGGTGACCGCACGGGCTCAACGGCGGCAGAGAGCGCGCTCCGCTCCCTGCGGTTCACGACGAGAGCGGCAGCGCGTTCGGGGGAGTGGAAGGCCACGCGGCGAGCTCCGGTGGTTTGGGCGGCGCTGGGTGGCGTCGTCGGCGCCGTGTCTCCCGCTGGCGCCCGCAAAGCCGCCGCCGGCGTTGGTCACGGGGTGGCGCACCTTCTGCTGCTCGTCGCCGACGCCCGCAAGGTGCCAGGCACTCGTGCGGTGCAGGAACAAGGGGGCGAGGACGAGGAGTAAGGCGACGCGGTGGCACTGGCGAGATCGATGTCCATCTATGAAGAAAACGACAGTGAGCACTGAACTGAATCTCTGAACTTTCTAAACTTTGACAAAGACAGTGCACTGCAGGTGTTCGACAGAAGGTTTTGGATATGAGATAAATTTTTCTGGAGCTGTAACTTGGTGAGATGATCACTCAAAGCACCCAGGGGCTGCCTGAATTTACTTGGAATTTTTGGAGAAGGTTTTGAATGAATTTCACCAAATTTGCCAAATCTGGTCCAAACTTGCAGCAGGTGTAGTTTGAAATTTTTGAACTGAAAACTAGTGGATCTTCATGGTTCCAGGTTGAGGGTTCAAAGGACTAGGAGGGGAAAGAAGTTTGGTGGTAAAAGTCCAAACAGAAAATGGAGTTCCTTTGTAAATCCCCAAGTGGTAGAATAGAAGGCAGAAATTTGTTTGAATGAAATTTGGATGGGAATAATCACATGGGGAGGTTCAACTTGCTGGATTAGGTGTAAAACATGATCCAAAGATGAGGGAAGGATTTGGGGAGAGGATTTGCACAGATGTCATGGTAAGAAGGGAAAGTTGAATGTGGTGAAGGACTTTCCAAAAGCCATAGTGCAAATTCAAAAAGATTTTCAGGAGTTATTTTCCCAAATGAAAAACATTTTGTTTTGAGTCCAAATGAAAAGTAAGAACTTCCAAGACCAAAGGCAGATCTTGGGTGAATCCAAACAAAACTTTTGCCATAAGGAAAAATATATGAGAGGGAGAGTTCTCTTAAAGAAAAATTTAAATTGCTCCCCTCAAGTCAAAATAGAAATCTTTTTTGAAAAATCCAAATAAAAACTTGGGTGTCACAACCCCGCAAGGGAAGATCCGCCTAGGATATCACCAAGACCTCATCTCCTCTTGGATTTGAGATGAACGCTACCTTGTATCTTTCCCTTTGCTGTTCATGTACCTTGTGGATCTTGTGTGTTTGATTGTCGAGTGGATGTGTGATTGGACTTGTTCTTGAGTGTTTCCCCTTGTGATTTCTCTCCGTTCTTCCCTGTGTTCATCGTGTTCTTCGAGGTAACCCACTCCAATCATGAAAGACCGGCCTACATCGGGTTAGCCCCGTATCATGGGAGAGTATATATAGTCTAGGGGGCAGAAGGGTACATGGGCTTGGGCCCTTGACTGTGCGCAGACAGACGGAGCCGGATGCCCGGGCGACGGGCCGGATGTCCGGGCCTTCCCGAAGGGCCGGATGTCCGGGCTGGTGGAGTCAGCTTTTGTAGGTTCTGATGCATGGCGCCGGATGTTCGGGCTTCTGGCCGGATTTCCGGGCTGGGGCCAAATGTCCGGGGCCTGTAGATGTTGGGCGGCTGGGATGCTGCTGTAGTGGACGTCTCCAGCGGCCGGATGTCCGGGGCTGGGTCCGAATGTCCGGGCCCTGGAGCTGTCTTCTTCTCCTTCCGGCGGTTCTCTTCATCCGTGAACTTGGCGGCTTGTCCGTCTTCGTGTACATGGGGATGAACGTGGGATGCTCCGCATCAAGGGTGCTTTTGTATAACTGTGTCACATGTGCCCCAACTGAGATCAGTGAAAATGGATGACATATACATATACAACGTCTACACCTTGTCTCTTTTGTTAGCCAGATTTCAGATTAAGCAACGCCGAGGACGGCTTTGTTTTCAAGAAGGGGAGGATGATGAGGACATGGGTACCACATTTACACCCATATCGCCTACTGTTTTACCTCTTGGAACAGTTGCTAGAGCTCAGATACGCCAATTAAATTATCAGGTACTTTCGTTTCTTGGTAATGTTTCTAGTGTTCATGAGAATATGATGCTGCCTAACTTAGATACATTTGTGTTGCTTGCAATTGAAGGGCCTAGCACGGACAACAATGTTGAACATTGGAGCATGGTCAAGCACGGAGATGAAGGTGCATGCGAAGAGAACAAGAACAGAGGTTCAAGTGGAGATTTCCGGACTTTGAAGCCACCATGATGACATACAAGATGATGGACGAAATATACAAGATGGCCTTTCATAAATTTCGTCCATAGCTTATTACTGGTGTTGCGCCACCTTATTTTGGGCCAGGCCCATGTAATCTATTTTGAGAGTCCATATTGTAGGGAAAACGACTTAGGAGGTGTTTTAGTCCCACCTTTCCAAGGGTGGACAAAATCCCGTATCTGTTCCCTATAAATATAGCCCTTAAGGCAATCTTTCAGACTTGGATTTTATTTAGTAAAGTTAGCCATCGCTGCAACTTCATGTACTTCGTTTGTGTCCAACGACCAGACCAAGACCGCTTATGGAACCCCACTTTTATCAATACTTCATCCATATTCACAATATTCAGATTGCTTAATCATATTCTTGCTTGTTCTTCGATTGCTTGTAGGAATAGACCTTCGTGGTCAGGTTGATCATGCTCCGGTGTGGTCAATAACCTCTCGGAGTTGGTTTAGCGATTGCTAAGGCACAACGTCGTGCACGTTTGTAGTCGGGTCGTCAAAGTCGTCTCCACCCAATCGATAGTTATCATCTCATCGAAAGATCGGGACACCCCGCCTCTATCAAGTGGTATCAGTTTTCAGGTTGCTCGGTGAGATTTTTCCAGTTTTCAGTCTTAGTTTGCATCTGTTCTTCATACCTATAGTCCAAGAAAAAGCCACAAAAAAAGTTAGATTAGTTCATCCGTGTCCCAGACGGTCTGAGCCTTTTCGCCATTGCCACTTAGTTTTTTTTGCATTGTTGAATTTTCGGTTGCGTCGTGTGTCGAGTTGCTGGTTTTGGTATCTAGTCTTTTAGAGTTTCGAGTTCTAGTCAAGTTTTGTTCATGCCGCATCCACATACACGATCATCCACCTCATTGTCATATTCCGCTGCCATTTATTTTTCTATCCCCGTTGTCACCTCCATTCGCAATTGTCGTAAGTCGTCATCTTCTCGATCTGTTTCACCGCCATAATTCTTGTCGCATCCACCGAGCACAAGTGACGTTTTGTTATTGTCAGGAAAGATTGCGTTACTGGTTGCACGTAAAGTTTTCTTAGAACACAAAGAGATACAGAAACAGGGAGTAGCCAACGTTGATCTTCATGTTTTGGAAAGAAAAAAGGGAAACGAAGTGGAGATTAGGCATTGGATTTGTTGTTGGCTGATTCGTTTCAAGGCTACATAGCAGATTCGGTATTTGGACAGTAAGAAAAAAAAATAGCAAAAGAAAAAAAGGCAGATTCGGTTTGGATTCCAAGGAAAGGTGTACGTGGGGTGGAGTCTTGGCAATTCACGCTTGCTGGATTTTCTTTGGACTGGTCCACCGTGATAGAAAAAGAAAGGCAAGTCAGATCAGCCTACTTATAAAAAAGGGGTTCGGCCACATCCTTATGGTGATCTTTGTTGGACTCAGTTTTGGCAAGTTCTGATCGACCAAAAAAAAGAGAGAGATAGTTGCCACGTTTGGATATTGAAGGAAAAAAAATCATGATTGGCCGTGCATGCATGTATGTTTGGAAAGAAAGATAAGGAAAGAGATTGAATCAGCTAGAGAAAAAAACGGAGCAGATCGGTTGGATCTGGGACGTGATTCCCTCCCACGTTGGTTTTTTAACTTTGGATAGAAATAAAAATAAAAGAAAGAAAGAGCTGACCGGTTTGGAAAGGATCTTGAAAAAAAAACAGCTTCCTTAGGGGAGACGTGGAGAGCGCGGCAAGGGATAAAAAAAAACATCTAGTCCGACTGGTAGTAACTTTGGATTGACTCCTACGTGCAGTTTTTTTTGGAACGCCTTGGATCGGTACTAAAAGGAAACAAATAAATATCAGATGCATTTGTTCTTCGGTTAAAAAAAAGATTTGTTTCCTTCCTTTGGCTGACCAAATCATAATACGTACTAGTTTGGATCCTTGGAGATCGCAGCGAGAAAAGGAGGTTCGCGGAATAAAAGGAACAGAGAGAGGGAGAGCTGGTTGTTTCTACGTTTGGAATTTGGAAGATAGAGGGGGCGTTTCCAAAGAGTAGATATTTTGGTCCGGTTGTTGCCTTGCTGCTATTGTTTTCCTTTGGAAACCGTGAGTAGTGCTTTAAAAAAATAGTGAGAGCGAAATACAAGGAAAGGAAGGTACGCACATTATCTTTAACCAGTGAACATAGGCAAAAAAAAGGAGCTGCATGTGGAGTTGTGTGACTACTGCTTTTAACTAGTACTTGTGACATTTATCTGGTCAAGGAGAAAAAAAGGAGAGAGAAAACTTGGATCGGTTGAAAAGGAAAAAAATATTGGATGAAGCATATTTCCGTGGCGAGAGAGAGAAAAAAAGGAGAGAAAGTGTTGGTCTATTTTGATTGGCTGGAGAGTTGATGTAGGGTGGAACCCTAGATGGCCGATCTTTCACGAAAGGAGCGGATCCCAACTAAGAACACGATGAACACACGGGGAAACACAAAGGAAAACACAAGAGGAAAACTAAACCAACAAAATTAGATCACACATGCGCTAGATCGATGAACACAAAGGTGAGATACAAGATCCAAGTCCAACAAAAGACGACACAAAGGTAACCGGTTCTTCTCCGTGAGGAGGTCTTGATGGGGGCCACCCAAGAGTGGGTCTTGAATCCGCTTGGAAGGATCTTCTCCGATGGAGGCACGTCTCCGAGGAGAAGGTAACCAAGTGGATGAGCAAAGCTCTCACACAAACATGAGCTAATCCTTTGCTAACCCTAACTAGGAGGTGGGAGAGGTCTATTTATAGTCGTAGTACAAATGGGGGTCTAAGTGAAGGGGTACAAGGGCATCAGCCCGAGGCTGCGGACACACAGGCAACAGACGTCCGCTAGGGGTCGGTCGTCCGGTGGCTCAGGAACGGCCGGACGTCCGGTAGTCGTCGGTCTTTCGCTGATTCTGTTCTGTGATGGGGGTGTCGGACGTTCGGTGACTTCGGACTTCCGTTAATATTGGTTCTGATGTGGTGACGCTGGACGTCCGGTCCTCGTCGGTCGTCCGCTCGCTGGAGAGTGTGGCCGGTCGTCCGGTCCCGGCCGGACGTCCGCTCGCTGGGGACTACGTGGGCTGGGACTTGGGTAGGCTGGGCTTCAGGCGCTAGACGTCCGGTCCCGACCGGTCGTCCGGTGGCTGTAGTTTCTTCGGCAGCTCTTCTTCATCTCCTTCTTCGCGTCCATATTCTCCTTCCGCTCCGCCTTGCTCCTTAGCTTCTCCAAGGTACCTGAGTATGCAAAGTGATAGAGGCAAAGGTGTCCCGATGTTTCGATGAGATAGCAATCGTTTTCTGTGGGAGTCGACTTTGAGGATCCGACTACGAACGTGCGAAGACGTCGCGCCTTAGCAATCGCTAAACCAACTTCCGAGGGGTTATTGACCACGCCGGAGCACGATCAACCTGACCACGAGGGTCTATTTCCTGCGAGCAAACGAAGAACAAGCAAGAAACTGAGATTGCAATCTGAATATTGCGAATAAAAGAGGAAAGCTTTATTAATGAAGGTGGAGTTCTGTGACGCCTTTGTCTGGTCGTTGAACACAAACGAAGTACGCGAAGTTGCAGCTATGGCAAACTTTTAATCTAAATAAAACCGAAAGTCTAAACGATGCCCTAGGGGCTGTATATATGGAGGAAGAGGGGGGGAAATTTTGTGGCCCTTGGAGGAGGGGTCCGAAACCCACCCTAACTCTTGTTTCCCCACACATACGGACTCTAAAAATAGCCTATATTGAAGTATTTCGAAATTACATGGGCCTGGCCCTAAAATAAGGTGACGCAGCACCTAGAATAGCCTCTGGACGAAAATTATGAAGTGGCATCTTGTATATTTCGTCCAAGGCTTCATGCACTCATTATGGTGGCTTCAAAGTCCTGAAATCATCACTTGAAACTCTGTTCTTGTCTCCCTTGCGCATGCCATCAACTCCATGCTTGTTCTTGCTCCAATGTTCATCCTTCTCCAAGCTAGGCCCTTTATTTGTAAGCAAAACAAATGTATCCAATTTAGGCAGCATCATATTCTCATGAACATTAGAATCATTACGAAGGAACGAAAGTACCTGGTAATTTAATTGGCGTGCGCGAGCTCTACTAATCGGTCCAGTATGTATAGTAGCAGGGGTTGTGGGTGTAACAATGTTATTGATGTCCTCATCATCCTCCCCTTCTTGAAATGAAGTCGTCCTCGACGGAAGCTCATCTTCCTCACCCAAATAAGGCTTCAAATCTGCAATGTTAAAAGTGGGACTAACCCCAAAATCTGCAGGCAGCTCAAATTTATATGCATTATCATTTATTTTTCGCTAACACCATAAAAGGACCATCAGCACGTGGCATTAGCTTTGATTTGCACAAATTAGGAAACCTATCCTTACGCAAATGTAACCAAACAAGATCTCTAGGTGCAAAGACAACATGTTTTCTACCCTTATCTCCAGCAAGTTTATATTTAGCATTCATACGCTCAATGTTTTCCTTAGTTAACTCATGCATTTTTAAGATCAATTCAGCATGTTGTTTAGCATCAAAATTAACCTTCTCCGAAGATGGAAGAGGCAACAAATCAATAGATGCACGAGGTAGGAAACCATACACAATTTCAAAAGGGCACATCTTAGTAGTAGAATGCAACGAACGATTATAAGCAAATTCAATATGAGGCAAGCATTCTTCCCACATTTTCTTATTATTCTTCAAAACAGCCCTAAGCATAGTAGACAATGTTCTATTGACTACTTCAGTTTGACCATCAGTTTGGGGGTGACAAGTAGTACTAAAAAGCAGTTTAGTCCCCAACTTAGCCCATAAACATCTCCAAAAGTGACTAAGAAATTTAGTATCACGATCTGAAACAATAGTATTTGGCACACCATGCAAGCGAATAATTTCACGAAAGAACAAATCAGCAACATTAACAGCATCATCGCTTTTATGACATGGTATAAAGTGTGCCATTTTCGAGAACCTATCCACGACAACAAATATGCTATCCCTCCCCATCTTTGTTCGAGGTAAACCTAACACAAAGTCCATAGATATATCCTCCCAAGGAACACTAGGTACAGGCGAAGGCATATATAAACCATGAGGATTGAGTCGTGACTTAGCTTTTTGACATGTAGTGCAGCGAGCAACAAAACGCTCAACATCCCGTCTCATCTTTGGCCAAAAGAAATGTGTAGCAAGTACATCCTCCGTCTTCTTCACGCCAAAGTGTCCCATTAGTCCTCCTCCATGCGCCTCCTGCAACAACAAAAGACGAACGGAGCTAGCTGGAATGCATAGCTTTTTAGCACGAAACACAAATCCATCGTTAACGACGAACTTGTTCCACATTCGACCTTCTTTACAATTCTGCAATATATCTTTAAATTCAGCATCATGGACATATTGATCTTTGATGGTCTCCAAACCAAATATTTTAAAGTCTAGTTGTGAAAGCATAGTATAACGACGAGACAATGCATCAGCAATAACGTTTTCTTTACCCTTCTTGTGTTTAATGACATAAGGGAAAGTCTCAATGAATTCTACCCATTTAGCATGTCTACGGTTCAGTTTAGCTTGACTTTTAACGTGTTTCAAAGATTCTGTAGCGACCCGACCCGAATGGATCAAGTGTCTGTGCTTAAGTGTCATCTCTGGACCGATATGCTGACACACACAGTACTCGAGGATTTATAACAGAGGTAAATCACATGTATAAAGTAACGTAAATACTATTACCTCAATCCAAATATCGGAAGTAACAAGGTTGTGGATTCCCATCAACACCAACGGCAAAGTTGAGTGTAGAAATCGTAACCCTAACATATCACTTACTCGTCGTAAGAATCTTGCAACATGAAACGTTGCAGCCCGAAAACGGGTCAGCACATGGAATATGCTGGCAATCACACCATAGAGAAATGATGAACAAAGGCTATCACTACATGCATATATGGCTGGTGGAAAAGCTCTATGGTTATAATGTTTTTGCGAAAAGCCAATTTTTCCCTACTGCAAAGGAATAAATTTTATTTAACTATCATGGTGGTTGCGAAACATTGAGATGGTTGACAGCATCTCAATCCCAATTAAGTATCATCATTAACCCAACAAATTATTTAAGTAACGTGATGAGATCAACAGGATAATCCAAGAACTAGATACTCAAGATGTCCATAACCGGGGACACGGCTAATCATGATTAGTTTATACACTCTGCAGAGGTTTGTGCACTTTTCCCCACAAGACTCGATCTCCTCCGTTGGGATTCTCGCACTTCAGGGTGTTTGAGAAACGGATGACCGAGACACAGTCTTTCAGAAGTGTTTGCACCTTACGATGTGATAGACCGTACCAACCTACATCCCCTACATCTGCTAGTCTACCACTGTAAGAGTTCACACAACTTAATCAACTATGCTAGAGCCCATAATAGCTTGTGGCTGCACACAGAAGTTTCTAGCATGAATAATATCATGATCCCTTTGAACCTGGGTGGCGGTCCAAAAGAAAAACAGGCAATCCTGGAATACCCAGGTACCTCAATCCACCCAGATGTGAGTTTTAGTTGCCACCTTAAGTAAACCATTAATTAGCAATCTGACATCTGTCATGGTAACACTCAAACCCAATCGACGTCTACTAGCATAGCATACAAATATGAGCAACGTAGAAGTAACTCCCAAGGGTTTGATAATGAACAGGTGATAGGTACTACCTCAACTACTTCCCAATACCCACAATTTAATTAGATCCTAATCATGCAATGTTTGTGGGTTGATCTAATGCAATAAAACTAGGTAGTAAAAGAGGTATGATCAAAGTGTTACTTGCCTGGAATGTTGATGAAGATGATTCGCACTCATAACTCTTGATATTTCTACTCGTCACACTCCGTTTCAATCTATCGCAAGCAAGCAATAGTAACCATACATAAGCAATCACTCAAAAGATCGGGAAGAACAAAGAAAACAATTCAGAAAACTTCAACACAGGCAAATAACTCTTGCAACAGAAAACATTTTCTAACAGTACCAAAATTATATGAATTTGGCCTTATAAGAAAGTTTAGGTCAAGAGCTTCTATTTGCAAAAAGAATCAACTAAATTGGAGTTACGAAACTCAAGTTATGATCAAAAGAAGATTTAAATTCAAATCTGATCTAATTCAAATTTTGAAATTTCAAAAACATGTTTGAGTTGGATTACTGGATAGAGGAGATCATAACTTAGAAGTGGGCGTTGGTTTCGTTGGATTTGGATAAACGAGCGAAAAGTTGTGAAGGTTTTAAGATTAAGGACTAATTTGAAAAAAACAATCTACAACTAAGTCCCTGGACACGTGTCAGAAAACGACAAGCTGGAAAACCATTCGCTGCGGGGCTAATAGAGCGAACGTTCACTAACTAACACATACCGTTTCAAAAAAAACAAGATCGATCTAATCTGGGCCGTCGAATCTGGATCAAACGGACGAGGGGTAGAGGCGACGGTTACCGCGGCGTGGAGGTCGCCGGCGAGGTGCGACGGCGGCGATGGCGTCGGCTGCGAGCGGGGAGGCGGCTCCGGCGGTCGGCTGCTTCGGGTCGAAGCACGGGTAGGCGCTGCGCGGCGAGGCGAAGGCGACGGCAGCATCGGCGTTGGGCGAGGAAGGCGGAACGGGGCGCGGTGGCGGCGACAGATCTCGTCAGAGCCCGCAACTCCGGCGATGCTTTGCGCGGGCGGCGGCGGCGCGAGATGAGGGGGACAGAGGGGGCCGGGGTCCTCGCCTTTTAACGGCGGAGGGGGAGGCGGTGGCGTGGGGAAGGGGGCAGAGGAGGCCGGAGGCGGCACGGCGTCCATGGCGGCGGCGGTTGGCGTGCGGGAGCCGGAGTCCGGGCGGAGGTCGGGGACATGCGGGGCTCGGCTGGCTGGGCCGCGGCCAGGCTGGGTGCTGGACCGGCCCAGTCGGCGAAGATATTTTTTTTTAACGACGACAAACAGCAGAAAAAAAGATAAACTAAAATAAAATAAAAACATAGGCATATAATATATCAAAATTTTCAGAAAAAGATTTTCTACAACATGAACATTTTTCCAACGCCAAATAAAATTCACACAAATTTGAATAAAGCAAAGAGTGCTACTGTTCTAATAAAATCCAATAAAAATCATTTTAAAAATACCAAAATGATTTCAAATTTATTTCTCTCCAATTTTATGATGTAGGGAATCATGTTACCCTATTTTCCATGTATTTTATTTTTGGAGAAAAATAATTTGAATAAAACCCAAATAACTCCAAATTAAAAATAATTTCCAAAAGGACTTTGAATTTGATCCTCTGGAACTCCCAACTCATATTTCATATGTTTTGAAGAAGTCATTTTATCTTTGCTCATGAAAATCATTGAGTTGCATAAAGTTTCAGAATTAGAAATATTCTCAAATGAAATTCAAATATTTTCAACACCCTTTGTCATTTAGATAAATGGAAGAAGTTGTAACACCCCGCATGTAACTTGCCATATTTGTAACTCCGACTCTTGCCATTTTTGGCTATGTGTTATGATATTCCCTCCATGGTAGGGTTTTGTTTTTCATTTTTGCATTTTGTTCATGTCATGCATTTCATATCATGTCATCATGTGCATTGCATTTGCATACGTGTTCGTCTCATGCATCTGAGCTTTTTCCCCGTTGTCCGTTTTGCAATCCGGCGCTCCCATCTCCTCCGGTGCACCCCTCTTGTTTTCTTTCGTGAGTGGGTGTCAAACTTTCTCGGAATGGACCGAGGCTTGCCAAGTGGCCTTATTATACCACCCGGAGACCACCGGTCAAGTTTCGTTCAATTTGGAGGTCGTTTGGTACTCCAACGGTTAACCGGGCATCCGCAATGTCCATTTGAGTGTCCAGCAAAACCCCCCTCAAAAACCAGCCCAAAACCCACCAAACTCTCTTCCATGCTCTAGGTCGTTCGATCACGATCGTGTGGGCGAAAACCGCACCTGATTTGGAGCCTCCTAGCTCCCTCTACCTATTTATATATGAGCATCCCCAAATAACATTCGCAGTCCCCAAAACCCTAAAAATCTCCTCTCCGTGGGCGGACGCGTCCAGCGCCGCCGGAAGAAAATGCCACCGCGCCCGCAGCCAATCCGGGGCCGCCACGTGTCCCACAGCCGCCCGTACCGCGC
>NC_057796.1:155218131-155227752 GCF_018294505.1 Triticum aestivum
ATCTCCTCCCCTGCGCCGTCGTCCTCTTCCTTCGGTCACCGGCCCGAGCTCGAGGAGCTCCTCAGATCTCGATCCCGTTTGACCAGAGGTTGACCCGATTTCCTCCCGAAATATTCTAAGTCATTATTTTTCTACAACATATGCCCATGTTCCTCAGTGCATAACTCCTCGCATATAGCTCCGATTTGTGCGTTTAATATGTCAAATTGTTCGTCTCGTGATGCTCTTCATTTTGTTCAATTGCACCATGTTCATTAGAGGTCATCTGATGCCCAAATATCTGTTGGAAGAGGGCTAGTTGTTGTTATCTGCTGGTTCTTGGCAGAACTTGGAGATTTGTCATTTTTGTATCATTTAATCCGTGCATCTTATGGGCTTGAGATCTACATGTGTTTTGAAGTATGCCATGCCATCTTTCCAAGGGTGTATGACATGTATTTTTGTGATCTCTGTGGTGACTAGCACAAGCTTGCAAAGTAGGCTGCGTAATGTTTCTGATTTCAGGGACTTACTGATTTCTCTAAGTCTTTGTCTGCTGTTATTTTGTTGCCATGTAAACTTGATGCTATAGAGAGATCCATGCATATTTTGGAGATGTTCAGTAAGGGTGTTTTGTAGCTATTGTTGTAATAGATCCATTCCTGCAATTGTTTGCAATTATGGAGTAACATAGCATGACTCAATCTTGCTCTACTTTTGCTATAAAATATTTCTGGCAGACTCTTAACATGATATGCAATTTTGCCAAGCTTATTGTAGTTGATCCATACCTGCTATGCTTTTGTTCTTGCCATGGATAGCTTCCTACACATGCCATTTTGCTGTAGGTGTGCTTGGTTTGTCATGCATTGCTCTTTAGTGAGTGCATCAAGCTCACAAAGAGGCCTATATATTATTATTTCTGCCATGCTCTGTTTTCTGCCAAGTTTGAAACCTGATAACGAAACTTGCTATGTTTACATGCTTGCCATCATATCTTCTGATCCTTTTTGGCTTATGGTTAGTAAGGGACTTTTGTCATATGTATTTAGTAGAACATTTCCACGCCTTGTTTCGTGCTCTGAACATTGCTACCTGATGCTGTTTTCTGCATGTCCAGTAATTTCACTAAGTCTGTGATCCTGTTATCTTTTGCACTTTTGCCATGCTTGTTTGAGCTTGATATGTTGTGATCTAGCCGTAGCTCAGTGTTCATCTTTTGTCAAGCATCTCCTGTAGATTACTGCCATGTGATTTGTTGCTATGTTGGAGAGCTGTAGCATTGTTACTTGTTGTATTTTAGGTGCTATCATCCCGTTAATCGCAGATTCGTGTCATTCTTGTTTTGCTTGCCATTTGCAAACCATGCATCCGTTTCCGGTGATCTTTATATCGATTTCGACCGAAATCATCTCATCTTTCTAGTGGCATGCTTGGTTTGCCAAGTTACTTCCATGTTCATCATTTTCCTTCCGGAGCACGCATATGCATCGCATATCATATCTCGAATATCATACATGTTTTGCATCATGTTGCTTGTGCATTTCTCGTGATTGATTGTGGTTCCGTTTGCTTGTGTTCTTGTCTTGGGTAGAGCTGGGAGACGAGTTCGTGAACGAGGAACCTGTTGAGTACGCCTACGAGGATCAAGCTTTCGACAACTCTGAGAACCTTGCAGGCAAGATGACCACCCCTCGAAATCACTTCTATCTTTGCTATGCTAGTTGTTCGCTCTATTGCCATGCTGCGCTACCTATCACTTGCTATATCATGTCTCCCATTTTGCCATGTCAGCCTCTAACCATCCTTTCCTAGCAAACCGTTGTTTGGCTAAGTTACCGCTTTTGCTCAGCCCCTCTTATAGCGTTGCTAGTTGCAGGTGAAGTTGAAGTTTGTTCCATGTTGGAACATGGATATGTTGGGATATCACAATATCTCTTATTTAATTAATGCATCTATATATTTGGTAAAGGGTGGAAGGCTCGGCCTTATGCCTGGTGTTTTGTTCCACTCTTGCCGCCCTAGTTACTGTTATACCGGGATTATGTTCCTTGAGTTTGCGTTCCTTACGCGGTCGGGTGATTTATGGGACCCCCTTGACAGTTCGCCTTGAATAAAACTCCTCCAGCAAGGCCCAACCTTGGTTTTACCATTTGCCACCTAAGCCTTTTCCCCCGGGTTTTCGCGAGCCCGAGGGTCATCTTTATTTTAACCCCCGGACCAGTGCTCCTTCGAGTGCTGGCCCAAACTGAGCGATGTCCGGCGCCCCTTGGGCAACCAGGGTCTATGCCAACCCGGCGTTTGGCTCATCCGTTGTGCCCTGAGAACAAGATATGTGCAGCTCCTATCGGGATTTGTCGGCACATTCGGGGGCTTTGTTGGTCTTGTTTTACCATTGTTGAAATGTCTTGTAAACCGGGATTCCGAGACTGATCGGGTCTTTCCGGGAGAAGGTTTATCCTTCGTTGACCGTGAGAGCTTATGATGGGCTAAGTTGGGACACCCCTGTAGGGTAATATCTTTCGAAATCTGTGCCCGCGGTTATGAGGCAGATGGGAATTTGTTAATGTCCGGTTGTAGAGAACTTGTCACTTGACCCAATTAAAATACATCAACTGCGTGTGTAGCCGTGATGGTCTCTTCTCAGCGGAGTCCGGGAAGTGAACACGGTTTGAGTTTTGTAAGACGTACGTAGGAGTTCAGGATCACTTCTTGGTCTTTGTTAGATGACGACCGTTCCGTTGCTTCTCTTCTCGCTCTCATTTGCGCAAGTTAGCCACCATTATGCTTATTGCCGCTGCAGCTCCGCCTCATTATACCTTCCTTTCCTATAAGCTTGAATAGTCTTGATCTCGCGGGTGTGAGATTGCTGAGTCCCCGTGACTCACAGATTCTACCAAAACAGTTGCAGGTGCCGACGATGCCAGTGCAGATGATGGGGTCGATCTCAAGTGGGAGTTCGACGAGGAACGTGGTCGTTACTATGTGTCTTTTCCTGATGATCAGTCGTGGAGCCCAGTTGGGACGATCGGGGATCTAGCATTTGGGGTTATCTTATTTTCATCTGGATTTTGACGGTAGTCGGTCTATATGTTTGTATTTTGGATGATGTATGAATTATATTCATGTATTGTGTGAAGTGGCGATTGCAAGCCAACTCTTTATCCCATTCTTGTTCATTACATGGGATTGTGTGAAGATGACCCTTCTTGCGACAAAACCACTATGCGGTTATGCCTCTAAGTCGTGCCTCGACACGTGGGAGATATAGCCGCATCGTGGGCGTTACAAGTTGGTAATCAGAGCCATCCCCGACTTATGAGACCCCTGCTTGATCAAATCACTGGCGTTGTTGAGTCTAGAACAAAAATGTTTTGAGTCTTAGGATTATATATATCGGAGAGTAGGATTCTTTTTACTCCTCAGTCCCTTCGTCGCTCTGGTGAGGTCTCCTGACATAGAAGTTTTCGCTATTCTCTCCTCAAATTTCAGAAAAAAAAAATTTAGGATCACGCGGGTATCTTGGAATCGTTGCGATGGTTTTGTGACGAGAACATTGTTCTTGGTGCCTCCTGACATTTAGGGGTTGTGGCAGTGTCCCGGGGAGTTCAGCTCCGAGGTGTTGTCATCACAATTTTATCGTTGCAGTTCTGGAATACCTGAGTTTCGCCGACATCGAAATCTCTTTTATGCAGTTGTTGGTGAGATCACCTTGATGCCACCCAGTACTGGGGCAGGAGTTCGGGAGTATTTCCATAACTTGTATAACGGATGTTTTTCGAAGGTTGAGGTAAACGATTTCCGAAGGTGTCTTGGTTATGTGTTGACGGATGGATACAGCTGGATCTAGGGATTGCTAGTTTGGGTGATCTATTTTGTGTCCCCTGTATCCCCTACACCAGATTGCATAACCAGAAAGTTTCGGGAGTTTATAAGTGGGAATTCTAGTAGCCTTAGGATATCTTTCCGACAGATGCATGATATGAGATTGGGGTTCGACGTCTAGTGGTCCGCCTGTACACGGTTGGTTTTACAGTGGTCTCGTAGTGTCTTAAAGAGTCCATGGCTATGCCGACTCAGGGACGCTTCGTATGTCATGTGCACAGCCTTGTACATGATGGTGTTGTACGATTGAGCCCGTGTGGGCCCCACCACGAAAACTTCGGACGAAATCTCTATCATATGTGTGTTCCGGCTTATTCTGCAAGCCAATACTTTTTTTTGTTTTTCATTTGTGGTATTTGAGTTGCTTCGAAGTCATATGTTGATTCCATATCTTTTTCAAGTGGCTTCTCAACTTATGGAAGTGTGATGATTTACTACGGAATTCAT
The DNA here is from genome assembly GCF_018294505.1 of Triticum aestivum. Taxonomy (NCBI): domain Eukaryota; kingdom Viridiplantae; phylum Streptophyta; class Magnoliopsida; order Poales; family Poaceae; genus Triticum; species Triticum aestivum. The sequence goes on from NC_057796.1 coordinate 155,222,443, forward strand.
TCGTTCATCTTCGTTCGAATGTTTATTGTGAAGACTATATGTTGCAATTTCTATCCGTTGATTCTACTTATCTATTTGTCTATCAAGATGCTAACGGATGTCACCCTCTTCAGGATGGCTCCGCCAACGCGTCAGAATCCGGATCGCAATGAAGGGAGTCAAGCGAACCCTCCGCCACCACCTCCACCTCCGGAGGCATGGCAAGCAATCATGGCAGCCACCAACGCCAATGCTCAGATGATTCTGCAACTCTTGCAAGAACGCACTCAAGGGCAAGGCAATCAAGGCAATCAAGGTCAAGGCAACAATCAGTTTCACTTTGCTACACTCAACCAGTTTCTCCCAAATCAGCCCAAGTCTTTCAGCTACTGTGCCGAGGCCACGGATGCCGATGATTGGCTCGTGGACATCAACACGCATTTTGAATGTAGCAATGTCAGGCCTGAGGACTATGTCAAGTTCGCTTCTTTCCAGCTCAAGGACCAAGCTGCTGACTGGTATCAACAATACAAAGATTCCAGAGGAGGTCGTGTGATCACTTGGACTGACTTCTGTCGGGACTTCAAAGCGCACCACATTCCACAAAGTGTTGTTGAGAGCACGCGTGAGGAGTTCCGCAATCTCAAGCAAGGCAACATGTCTGTGTATCAATACAATGTCCAGTTTCAGAAACTTGCTCGCTTCGCTAAACAAGACGTTCCTGATGAAAAGAGTATGATCTATCACTTCAGAGGTGGCCTTAAAGAGGATCTGCAGTTAGCTCTCGTTCTTGTTGAGCCTACTTAGTTTGATCAATTCTACAATATGCCATTGAAGCAAGAGGCTGCTCAGCTCAAGTATGAGACTTCTAAGAAGAGAGTCAGAGACGCAGTTCAGTCTTCTTCTTCCTCACTTGTGACTGCTAAGCAACAGAAGTTCTGGTTGCCTCCTCCTCCTCCGTTTCGTCAGCCTTACCAGCAGAAGAACAAAGGTGGCCATGGTTCTTCCAACTCTTCCAACTCTGTCTATCAGAACAAGTCTCAGAATCAAGCTCCAAAGTCCAATGCTCCTTATCACCGTCCACTCTTAGAGGTGACTTGCAACAAATGTCAGCAGAAAGGTCACTATGCTAACAAGTGCTTCAACCAAAGGCGCCTGCCTCCTCCTCCTCCTCCTATCAGATCTTCCAGCAATGCAGTGGTCAAGCATAATCCAAAGTCTGCAAAGGTGAACATGATGAATGCAGCTCAAGCGGAAGAATCTACTGATGTGATAATGGGTAATCTTCCTGTTAACGATATTCCTGCAAAAGTTCTTTTTGATACTGGTGCATCGCTTTCTTTCATATCAAGACCTTTTGCATTTAAGCATGAGTTGGCTTATCAAGATTTGCCTAGACCGTTATAAGTTGTCTCTACGGGTAAATTCATGAATGCAAGCTCTATGGTTCCGAATGTTTCCATCAAGATGGGCGACTATAAATTTCAGTCTTCTCCAATTGTTCTTGGTGACTCGGATATTGATCTTATTCTCGGGATGGACTGGCTTTCTAAGCACAAGGCTCAACTTGATTGTGCTCCCAGGGAAATTCAATTGACACACTCTTCTGAGGATGTGATTATTTATGCCGCTCGTGATGAAACCATTCGGTTTTTCTCTCTCAATGAGAAGGGAGAATTGAATGCCATCTCTCAAATTCCAGTCGTTTGTGAGTATCAAGATGTCTTTCCAGAAGAGCTTCCGCGTATGCCTCCTCATCAGCCAGTTGAGTTTGTTATCGAACTAGAGCCTGGCACTGAATCCGTTTGCAAGCGTCCATACAAGCTTGGACCCAACGAGCTGAAGGAATTGAAGAAACAGCTCGATGAACAAGAGCGTCTGGGTTTGATCAGACCGAGTTCATCTCCATGGGGTTGTGGTGTTCTTTTTCTCAAGAAGAAGGATGGCACGGACCGACTTTGTGTCGACTACCGTCCATTGAACAAGAAGACAATCAAGAACAAGTATCCACTTCCCAACATCAACGAGCTATTTGAGCAACTCAAAGGGGCTAAAGTTTTCTCTAAGCTTGACCTTCGTATGGGTTATCATCAGATTCACATTCGTGAAGAAGATATTCCCAAGACAGCATTCAGAACAAGCTTTGGTTCTTATGAATATACTGTCGTGTCTTTCGGCCTTGTCAATGCTCCTCCAGTTTTCTCTTGGATGATGAATTTCATCTTCAACCCCTATACCAATGAATTCGTCCCGGTGTATCTCGATGATATCTTGGTTTTCTCCAAGAATAAGCAGGATCATGCCAAACATTTGCGATTGGTGCTCGACAAGCTCAGAGAGTATCAATTCTGTGCGAAGTTCTCTAAATGTGAGTTTTGGCTCGATGAAGTTCTTTTCCTTGGTCACATCATCTCTGCCAAGGGCATCGCTGTTAACCCCGAGAAGGTGTCCGCAATTGTGAATTGGGAACCTCCTCAGAATGTCAAGCAGCTTCGCAGTTTTCTCGGTCTTGCAAGCTATTGCCGAAAATTCGTTGAGAATTTCTCCAAGATTGCAAAGCCTCTTTCCAACCTCCTCCAGAAGCATGTGAAGTATGTCTGGTCTCCTGAGTGTGACGTTGCTTTCAACACTCTCAAAGAGAAGCTAGTCACAGCTCCTGTCTTGACTCCTCCTGATGAATCCAGGCCGTTTGAAGTTTTCTGTTGTGCTTCTCTCCAAGGTCTCGGTGCTGTGTTAATGCAAGAGAAGAAAGTTGTGGCCTATACCTCTCGTCAGTTGAAGCCCAACGAGAAGAACTACCCCACTCACGATCTTGAGTTGGCGGCAGTTGTCCATGCATTGATAATGTGGAGACATCTCTTGTTGGGAAGACAAGTGGACATTTTCACCGATCACAAGAGTCTAAAGTATATCTGCACTCAACCCAACCTCAACCTCAGGCAGACTCGATGGGTCGAAATGATTCAAGAGTACAATCCAAGTATTGAATATACTCCAGGCAAGGCCAATGTCATTGCAGATGCTTTAAGCAGGAAGGCTTATTGCAACAGCTTAATCCTCAAGCCTTTCCAACCGGATCTTTGTGAAGCTTTCCGCAAGCTGAATCTCCAAGTTGTTCCTCAAGGCTTTCTTGCCAACCTCATAGTCTCTCCTACTTTGGAAGATCAAATTCGTGAGGCACAACTCCTTGATGCCATGGTGAAGAAGGTGAAACGTGGTATCGACAAGGGTCTTTCCAAATACAAGTGCTATCGCATTGATGACAGAGACACTTTGTTCTTCGAGGACCGGATTGTGGTTCCGAAAGGTGATCTAAGGAAAGTCATTATGAACGAGGCGCACAATTCTCTCCTGTCCATTCATCCTGGAAGTACCAAGATGTATCATGACCTCAAGCAGTCGTATTGGTGGACTCGAATGAAGCGAGAAATTGCTCAATTCGTAAATGAATGTGATGTCTGTCGAAGAGTGAAAGCAGAACACCAACGACCAGCTGGTCTCCTCCAACCTCTTGCTATCCGAGAATGGAAGTTTGATCATATCGAAATGGACTTCGTGATGGGTTTTCCAAAGTCCAAGCGCGGAAATGATGCTATCTTCGTTGTCATTGACAAGCTTTCTAAAGTGGCTCATTTCCTTCCAACAAAGAATCCATCACAGCAGCTCAGTTGACAGAGCTATACACCTCTAGAATTGTCTCCTTGCACGGCATTCCACAATTGATTTCTTCAGATCGTGGAAGCATCTTCACCTCCAAGTTCTGGGACTCCTTCCAGAAGGCCAAGGGCACAAACATTCGCTTCAGCACAGCTTTCCATCCTCAAACTAGTGGCCAAGTCGAGCGAGTCAATCAAATTCTTGAAGATATGCTCAGGGCTTGTGTCATTTCCTTTGGCATGAAATGGGAAGATTGTCTTCCATATGCTGAATTCTCCTACAACAACAGCTTCCAAGCAAGTTCGGGCAAGGCCCCGTTCGAGATTCTCTATGGCAGAAAGTGTCGTACTCCTCTCAATTGGTCAGAGACTGGTGAACGCCAACTCCTTGGCAATGACTTAATCACTGAAGCTGAAGAAATGTGTAAAGTCATCCGTGATAATCTCAAAGCCGCGCAATCGCGCCAGAAGAGTTACTATGATAGTAAGCATCGTGATTTGGCTTTCGAGATCGGAGACCATGTCTACCTCCGCGTCTCTCCAATGAAAGGCACTCGTCGCTTCGGTATCAAAGGGAAGCTTGCCCCTAGATACGTGGGTCCTTTCAAGATCATTGGCAAAAGAGGCGACCTCGCCTATCAACTTGAGCTTCCTTCCAACTTCGCGAACGTGCACGATGTGTTCCACGTGTCATAGCTCCGCAAGTGCTTCAAGACGCTTGAGCGCACTATCAACTTCGAAGAGATTGACCTCCAAGAAGATCTGTCTTATCATGAGCACCCCGTTGCTATTCTTGAAGAAACTGAGCGCAAGACTCGCAACAAGTCAATCAAATTCGTGAAAGTGAAGTGGTCGCACCATTCCGACCGGGAAGCCACCTGGGAACGCGAGGACCATCTCCGTTCCAAATATCCGGAGTTCTTTCAGTCCTAGATCTCGGGACTAGATCCTCTCGTAGTGGTGGAGTGTTGTAACACCCCGCATGTAACTTGCCATATTTGTAACTCCGACTCTTGCCATTTTCGGCTATGTATTATGATATTCCCTCCGTGGTCGGGTTTTGTTTTTCATTTTTGCATTTTGTTCATGTCATGCATTTCATATCATGTCATCATGTGCATTGCATTTGCATACGTGTTTGTCTCATGCATCCGAGCTTTTTCCCCGTTGTCCGTTTTGCAATCCGGCGCTCCCATCTCCTCCGGTGCACCCCTCTTGTTTTCTCACGTGAGCGGGTGTCAAACTTTCTCGAAATGGACCGAGGCTTGCCAAGTGGCCTTATTATACCACCCGGAGACCACCGGTCAAGTTTCGTTCCATTTGGAGGTCGTTTGGTACTCCAACGGTTAACCGGGCATCCGCAATGTCCATTTGAGTGTCCAGCAAAAACCCCCTCAAAAACCAGCCCAAAACCCACCAAACTCTCTTCCATGCTCTAGGTCGTTCGATCACGATCGTGTGGGCGAAAACCGCACCTCATTTGGAGCCTCCTAGCTCCCTCTACCTATTTATATGTGAGCATCCCGAAATAACATTCGCAGTCCCCGAAACCCTAAAAATCTCCTCTCCGCGGGCGGACGCGTTCAACGCCGCCGGACGAAAACGCCACCGCGCCCGCAGCCAATCTGGGGCCGCCACGTGTCCCACCGCCGCCCGTACCGCGCCGGCCCGTCGG
>NC_057796.1:155228201-155334150 GCF_018294505.1 Triticum aestivum
CCGCGCCCGGGCCCGCCAGCGCCCCTCGCCGCCTCCGGCGCGCCACCGCCGCCTCCCTCTGCCGGTGCCTCCCCGCGCCATCTCCTCCCCCGCGCCGTCGTCCTCTTCCTTCGGTCGCCGGCCCGAGCTCGAGGAGCTCCTCAGATCTCGATCCCATTTGACCAGAGGTTGACCCGATTTCCTCCCGAAATATTTTGTCATTATTTTTCTACAGCATATGCCCATGTTCCTCAGTGCATAACTCCTCGCATATAGCTCCTATTCGTGCGTGTAATATGTCAAATTGTTCGTCTCGTGATGCTCTTCATTTTGCTCAATTGCACCATGTTCATTAGAGGTCATCTTGATGCCCAAATCTCTGTTGGAAGAGGGCTAGTTGCTCTACATGTGTTTTGAAGTATGCCATGCCGTCGTTGCAAGGGTGTATGCCATGTATTTTTGTGATCTCTGTGGTGACTAGCACAAGCTTGCAAAGTAGGCTGCGTAATGTTTCTGATTTCAGGGACTTACTGATTTCTCCAAGTCTTTGTCTGCTGTTATTTTGTTGCCATGTAAACTTGATGCTATAGAGAGATCCATGCATATTTTGGAGATGTTCAGTAAGGGTGTTTTGTAGCTATTGTTGTAATAGATCCATTCCTGCAATTGTTTGCAATTATGGAGTACCATAGCATGACTCAATCTTGCTCTACTTTTGCTATAAAATATTTCTGGCAGACTCTTAACATGATATGCAATTTTGCCAAGCTTATTGTAGTTGATCCATACCTGCTATGCTTTTGTTCTTGCCATGGATAGCTTCCTAGACATGCCATCTTGCTGTAGGTGTGCTTGTTTTGTCATGCATTGCTCTGTAGTGAGTGCATCAAGCTCACAAAGAGGCCTACATAATATTATTTCTGCCATGCTCTGTTTTCTGCCAAGTCTGAAACCTGATAACGAAACTTGCTATGTTTACAAGCTTGCCATCATATCTTCTGGTCCTTTTTGGCTTATGGTCATTAAGGGACTTCTGTCATATGCATTAAGTTCCTGTAGCATGTTGATTTCGTGCTCTGAACATTGCTACCTGATGCTGTTTTCTGCATGTCCAGTAATTTCACTAAGTCTGTGATCCTGTTATCTTTTGCACTTTTGCCATGCTTGTTTGAGCTTGATATGTTGTGATCTAGCCGTAGCAGTGTTCATCTTTTGTCAAGCATCTCCTTTAGATTACTGCCATGTGCTTTGTTGCTATGTTGGAGTGCTGTAGCATTGTTACTTGTTGTATTTTAAGTGCTATCATGCTGTTAATCGCAGATTCGTGTCATTCTTGTTTTGCTTGCCATTTGCAAACCGTGCATCCATTTCTGGTGATCTTTATATCAATTTCGACCGAAATCATCTCATCTTTCCAGTGGCATGCTTGGTTTGCCAAGTTACTTCCATGTTCATCATTTTCCTTCCGGAGCACGCATATGCATCGCATATCATATCTCGCATATCATACATGTTTTGCATCATGTTGCTTGTGCATTTCTCGTGATTGATTGTGGTTCCGTTTGCTTGTGTTGTTATCTTGGGTAGAGCCGGGAGACGAGTTCGTGAACGAGGAACCTGTTGAGTACGCTTACGAGGATTAAGCTTTCGACAACTCTGAGAACCTTGGAGGCAAGATGACCACCCCTCGAAATCACTTCTATCTTTGCTATGCTAGTTGTTCGCTCTATTGCCACGCTGCGCTACCTATCACTTGCTATATCATGTCTCCCATTTTGCCATGTCAGCCTCTAACCATCCTTTCCTAGCAAACCGTTGTTTGGCTAAGTTACCGCTTTTGCTCAGCCCCTCTTATAGCGTTGCTAGTTGCAGGTGAAGTTGAAGTTTGTTCCATGTTGGAACATGGATATGTTGGGATATCACAATATCTCTTATTTAATTAATGCATCTATATATTTGGTAAAGGGTGGAAGGCTCGGCCTTATGCCTGGTGTTTTGTTCCACTCTTGCCGCCCTAGTTACTGTTATACCGGGATTATGTTCCTTGAGTTTGTGTTCCTTACGCGGTCGGGTGATTTATGGGACCCCCTTGACAGTTCGCCTTGAATAAAACTCCTCCAGCAAGGCCCAACCTTGGTTTTACCATTTGCCACCTAAGCCTTTTCCCCCGGGTTTTCGCGAGCCCGAGGGTCATCTTTATTTTAACCCCCGGACCAGTGCTCCTTCGAGTGCTGGCCCAAACCGAGCGATGTCCGGCGCCCCCTGGGCAACCAGGGTCTATGCCAACCCGGCGTCTGGCTCATCCGTTGTGCCCTGAGAACGAGATATGTGCAGCTCCTATCGGGATTTGTCAGCACATTCGGGGGCTTTGTTGGTCTTGTTTTACCATTGTCAAAATGTCTTGTAAACCGGGATTTCGAGACTGATCGGGTCTTTCCGGGAGAAGGTTTATCCTTCGTTGACCGTGAGAGATTATGATGGGCTAAGTTGGGACACCCCTGCAGGGTAATATCTTTCGAAAGCCATGCCCGTGGTTATCAGGCAGATGGGAATTTGTTAATGTCCGGTTGTAGAGAACTTGTCACTTGACCCAATTAAAATACATCAACTGCGTGTGTAGCCGTGATGGTCTCTTCTCGGCGGAGTCCGGGAAGTGAACACGGTTTGAGTTTTGTATGACGTAAGTAGGAGTTCAGGATCACTTCTTGGTCTTTGTTAGATGACGACCGTTCCGTTGCTTCTCTTCTCGCTCTCATTTGCGCAAGTTAGCCACCATTATGCTTATTGCCGCTGCAGCTCCACCTCATTACACCTTCCTTTCCTATAAGCTTAAATAGTCTTGATCTCGCGGGTGTGAGATTGCTGAGTCCCCGTGACTCACAGATTCTACCAAAACAGTTGCAGGTGCCGACGATGCCAGTGCAGATGATGGGGTCGATCTCAAGTGGGAGTTCGACGAGGAACGTGGTCGTTACTATGTGTCTTTTCCTGATGATCAGTAGTGGAGCCCAGTTCGGACGATCGGGGATCTAGCATTTGGGGTTATCTTATTTTCATCTGGATTTTGACCGTAGTCGGTCTATATGTTTGTATTTTGGATGATGTATGAATTATATTCATGTATTGTGTGAAGTGGCGATTGTAAGCCAACTCTTTATCCATTCTTGTTCATTACATGGGATTGTGTGAAGATGACCCTTCTTGCGACAAAACCACTATGCGGTTATGCCTCTAAGTCGTGCCTCGACACGTGGGAGATATAGCCGTATCGTGGGCGTTACAGAAGTCATGTCATCTTCTCTCCAGGGTTTTGTGGTGAATATAATTTGAATTCATGGAGATCATAAAAGCAAATATGAAAGTTTGGGAAAGTCCTTTTATTCCCTCTCATTTAACTTTCAAAAAGTTTTGAATTTCACTCAAGTTCACACAATCAATCAAACAATCAATCATAAATATCTATTTATTATAACATTCCAAAATTTAGAATTTCGGGATGTTACAAACCTACCACCCTTAAAAGGAATCTCGTCCTCGAGATTCGGAGAGGCTAGCAAGAAATAGGTTAGGTTTGGGGTCTTCTGAAAATCCATCGATCGTCATAGGGGTCTGGGGTGCTACCACCCTTAGAAACATCGTTACGGTCCCATCAATACTTATGGCCTCCATCCTTATTCTTGACAGGGCCGGTCTTCTCAAATCTTCAGTATAATTCCTTCTCTGGCTCTTCCGGTAGTGGCATAATCTTTACCGCAATACTTCTGTCCTTTCATCTTGATAAGGTGGTTCCGAGACTGGGTCTTCATAGCTGACGGGTCTGGCGCCAATACTAAACCACTATCGATATCTCATGGTGGTCAACAATTTATGGTTTGTCCTGCAGGAAATGGGTCTAGGCTTCATTCTCACCGTATATATTACGATTGGAAATAGCTACCTTGTACAGGGGGAAAATTGTCTTACCATTCTAAGGTTTAAACAAGGTTTTGATTGTCGTCTCTCCACTATAGGCAAGTCACTCAGATTTACCATCCCGTATAACAAGGTGAACAATAAGAGTAAGTCGGTATGGTGATCAATCCATCCCGCACCCAAATCATTACCTTGTACATGGTTTAGCAAATCTCGCATTCTAACACTCGGTCATCCTCACAAGCATTGCAGAATTTCTCTTGTCAACGAACCAAGTTCGGATAATCCTTGGATTCTGCAAGCCAAACAAACATCTATCGTTCCTTCACAACTCTCAGGTTTTTGCGTAAACTCCTATAAAATCGTCTATCGATAAAAATCGTAACTTCTTCCAGTGTTTTTCCTTCAACAAGAATGTGCTTGCTTCTTGGCAGGTCATGGGCCTGTGGGTTATGGCCCATCTCATCACTTGTAAACCTTGAACTCATCATCGGGGAAACTTATCATTATTCCAACAGCCAACTTCCGGATTCCTAGCATTCTTAATTCCATCCAATTGTATTGTCCTTCGTCCTTCTATTAGCACCAAACTAAGACATGATTACTCAGACTCATCATGGAATTTCCATTGATCCATATTTCCAACATCATACCTCCTTTATATTCAATAGTAATTCATCTCTTCATTCCCGTGGGATATCCCACATACCGAGATAAAACTTTACTTATGAAGTCCATACTCCACTTCGTGGAACATCATTATCCTTTCCAGGGTCAAGCGTCCTTACAGGGGAATATTGGCCATCTCTGCATGGCACTTCTTCAACTGGGAAACATGAAACACATCACGAACTCCTGACAGTCCTTCGGGTGACTCCAACTTGTTGGCCACTTCTCCCATACGCTCCAAAACTCGGTATGGTCCTACAAATCTCGGGGCTAACTTTCCCTTAACTCCAAATCGTTTAACTCCTCGCAGAGGGAACACACGAAGACATGCTCTGTCTCCAATTTCATAGACTACCTCCTTGTGTTTTTGAGTCTGCATAACTCTTCTGCCTGGACTGAGCTACCTTCAGTCTATCTTGAATCAACTTAACATTCTCTTCTGACTCCTTTATCACATTTGGTCCAAACAACTGATGGTCTCCAACTTCATCCCGCATCAACGGTGTCTAGCTCCTTCTCCCATACAAAGCATCAAATGGGGCCACCTTCAAACTAGCTTGGTAACTGTTGTTGTGTGAGAACTCTGCGTAAGGTAGATTATCATCCCTACTAGATCCATAATCTAGCGCACACGCTCTCAACATGTCCATCCAGAGTCTGATTGACTCTCTCGGTCTATCCATCTATCTGCGGATGAAAGGTTGTACTGAACTCTAGCCTAGTACCCAAAGTCTGGTGCAGCTGATTCCAAAACTTTGAGGTAAACTGTGTTCCTTTATCTGATATGATGGTCCTCGGAACTCCATGCAGACATATGATCCTGCTCATATATATCTTGGCCAACTTCGCACTTGTATAGGTGGTTTTCACTGGGATAAAGTGAGCCACTTTGGTCAAGCTAATCAACTACTACCCAGATAGAATCATGTCCCGATCAGGTTCTGGGAAATCCGGTAATGAAATCCATGCCAAGCTTATCCCACTTCCATTCGGGTATAGGCTGTAGTAATCCTGCTGGCTTCTGATACTTTGCCTTTACTCTCTATGGCATACATCACCTACGACTACATACTCCGCAATATCTTTCTTCATACCAGTCCACCAGAAACGCTCCTTCAAATCCAAATACATCTTGGTGTTTCCAGGGCGAATCGAGTACGGTGAGTCATGAGCCTCCTGAAGTATTAACTTCCTGATCTTTGCATTATTGGGCACATATACACGGTCCTCGAACCATAAGGTGTCGTGCTCATCCTTACGAAAATCCTTGGCCTTTCCTTTGCTCATTCTCACGTTTATCTCGGCAATCTCTTTGTCATCCTTCTGAGCTTCACGGATCTTTCCCAGCAATGTAGACTGAACTTCCATTGCTGCAACAAAACCTTTGGGAACAATCTCCAACCAAAGTTCCCTGAGATCCTCTGCTAACTCCTTTGGTAATCCTCCGCTTATGAGGGTATTCGTCCTTGTTTTCTTTATGGTTGTGTCCTATTTCTCCACAAAGCTTGTATGCACAAGGTTTCTTCATATCCTTTCCATAAGGCCTCAATTTCTAGGACACAAGCCAAGACTTCAAAGTCAACTTAAATTCTTTCCAAGTGGTTACTCCTTGCCATCCGTTGATGGTTTGGTACATCCTCCACCAAGTAGCAACACCTCTTTCGAAACACTGAAGAGCATGCTGGGCCATATCTTTTCCGGCTATAGGGTTATTCTTCATGTGATCCTCCATGTTCTGAATCCATCGGTCCATCTCCAATTGAATCATCGGTCTAGAAAAATATGGGTTCATCTCCATTCATCCTCTATTGGGTCCATGGGTTTGGGGTGGGATAAGAGAGATCGAGAGGAATGCACACAATACAAACAATGGTTTTGAAAAGACAGATTTTTATTTGTGGCTGTCGGAAAAACATCAAACAAAGGACAGCTCACAATCGCCGCATCTAACGTAGGTATATAACAGGGGTTTGGTCTTATAGAGGTTAATAAATCTTCAAAGTCGCCAAACTCTTTGATCCTTGTTCATGTCCCCGATGGCTTCTTCCAATCGTGCTTGTCCTTCTCAAGCTCTTTTGCCATATCATCTCTGTTGACGCGAAGTCTCTCGTGACGTCCTTTATATTTCTGGAGTTGCGTTCCAAACTTCTGGGTTTCAACATCCTTGACATGAACCATGATCCTACTGTCCTTCAGTTCCTGACGAATCTTTGATGTCTCAAGGTTTTTGTTGAGGATATAGACCTTAGAGTCACCCGCCAGGAGGGGCCGGGTTACTCATATGGTCATCACTAGAAGCCCGGAGCCAAACTTGAAGATGATGGGCCAGAGATGGGCTTAAGACCCGGATATGGCTTAAAGCCCGTAGTTACAATCATTATTATGGTAGAACTTGTAGTGTAAGGCAAGAATAGTTGAGAGTCCGAGCCGGACACTCTTATGAGCCGGCCGGGACTCTGAGAGCTGCTGGGCGTCAGCCTCCCTATATAAAGGGACGACCCGGCAGCGGTTTAGGGACAAGAAAGATCTCATCGAAAGCCAGACATAGCAGTTAAGCTCCCTGGTCATCGAAACCCTAATCAATACCACCTCAAACTGGATGTAGGCTTTTAACTTCACCGTAAGGGGCCGAACCAGTATAAACCCTCGTGTTCCTTGTCCCACTTAACCCCTTCAAGCTTCCTAGTTGCGATGGCTCCACGACTAAGTCCTAGCTCGAGGACATCTGTCGTGACAATTCCACGACAGTTGGCGCCCACCGTGGGGCCAGCGCACGGTGGATTTGAGTTCTTGAAGGGCAGCTTCGAAGGGCTCAAGGGATACGCTGTGGGCCGGATGACCAAGAGTCGTCGCGGAAAGCTCTACATCGACGATGCAAACTGGGGCCCCGACGCCGGCTCAATTGAGTACGGGTACCGGGTCCCCTTCGGCGGAATTCATGTTTTCATTGGCAAGATTGGTGAGCCGGGCCCTGAGCCGGGTCTCTGCGCCGATCTCGTCGAGACGGCTTAGCGTGCACGACCCGCCCGGGCCCGGCCTGCCTTAAGGCATGCTTTTGTGGGGTGTATCCATGGAGGACTCTCTGATCGATCTGGATCTGGTGATGAGACGGCCGCCGGCTCTGACGGCGAGTCGGCCACCGATGAGTCAAACTCGTTGTATCAACTTCAAGATGCCAGGCTCATGGGTTGTTCCGATGGTGACAGTATTCCGGACCTATTTGAGCCGCCAAGCCGGGTTGGAATCTTTATGTCCGGTGCGCAGCCTGTTCAGAACCCCGCTGCTGGAGCGGGAAACCCGGTGCCCTCGCCGGCTCAGGTGCTAATGGATCTCACGGACAACATGACGGCCCTGTTAACCGCCACGGTTGACCCGGCGGATCAAGCTCAGCATGATGCGGAGGTGGCACAGTTAAAGTTGGATCTAGTGAAGGCTAAGGAGGATCTGGCAGCGGAAGGGATCAGGATGACTGCGGAGCGGGCGGCTCTCGATGCCCAAACCCAGTTGATTCAAGCGCAGTCCTTCCGGCTCACGATGGATCAAAACGCGGCCAATGAGGTCCTGAGAAGGAGGCATCAAAAGGCCCAATCTCGACTCCCTCCGGTTTACGATCCACGCAACCTCTTCAACACGCCAGGTGCAGGGTCTAGTAACCCGCCAGGGGTCATAGTGCCCGGGTCGGGGACCCCTATTCAGCCACAAGTAATGGGGCCTCCCCAGATGCCCCCTGCCCCGCCTCAGTACGTGCCAATACCACCGGGTCATTATAATAACCCGCTGGAGAACATGGTCGCTGCGGCAGCACGGCTGGCGGCTCTCCCGATCGACGGCGACTCTCCGACGGCTATTGAAACCCGCCGGGTCAGGGAACTCCTTCAGACAGCACTGGCACAGCAAGAGGCGTACTCCTACAGCCGAGACAGGATCCACTCGACCCCTCGTCCAGGCCGGAGCCCGAGTTACAGCCGGCACATGGTCTCAGCGACCGGCTCAAGTAACGTCCGACGCCATGACCCGCCCCCTGGCCATGGCCCGGCTCATAATGGAGCCTTTCACGCAACAGACCAAAACAGAGCGCGGCAAGAGGCGGAGTAGGTGCCTCAGTTGACGGCTTACCAGACTCCCCCGGCTTATCCGACGACGTCCGTCGATGTGGGCATCCCTACTAGGACTGGGGGTGTCCCTTGCTTGGTGCCAGCTATCCGCAATGAACGTCTACCCAAGGACTTTAAAGGCCCTAGGAAGGTGCCCAATTACACGGCTAACTTACAACCCGCAGCCTGGATCGAGAGTTACGAGATGGCCATGGAATTACTGGAGGTCAGTGAGGCGGCAATGGCCAAGTACTTCACCATGATGTTGGATGGGACTGCCCGCACTTGGTTGAAAGGGCTACCACCGAACTCCATCGGGTCTTGGGCTGAGCTGAAAGCCCGGTTCATCCAAAACTTTAAGGATACCTGCAGGCAGTCTATGTCAATTGTGGATTTGACTAACTGTAAGCAGCAGGAGGGTGAATCCATGACGCATTGGGTTCGCCGGGTCAAGGAGATCATACATTCGTCAGATAAGATGGATGCCAGCTCAGCAGTCTTAATGTTGGAGCAGAATTGTCGTTTTGTGCCCCTGAAGATGAAACTCGGGCGGCTTAAGCGCGACTGCAATGATATGGGTACACTAATGGCGGCTCTTGTCAAGTACGCCGATTCTGATGGTACCAAGGATCCCCCTTCAAATGATGAAAGGGTAGGGAAGGGAAAGAAGAACGGCAACGGCAAGGGTCCTCAACATAACCCGGGGAACCAAGGAGGAAGCAAGCGCAAGGCTAATGGCAGCTTAGAGTTTGTAGCCAATGCTAGCTCACAAGGTAATAACCAGCGACGCAAAGGGAGGCCCCCTCCCTGAGGCGGCGGGTCAGGCCCGACGCTGGAGCAACTGTTGAATGAGCCTTGTCCAAGGCATGGCTCTAGAGAGAAGCCAGCGACTCATCTATGGAAGGACTGTGCAATCATGAAGGCCTTTAAGAATTACAATGGCCCGGGCGGCGGCTCAGGCGCCGGCGGTTTTCATGGCCCGGGCGGCGGCTCAAATTCTAATCCTCAGAACGATCAAGGGGGCTTCAATCAACAGTCTGGCCAGGGTCATCAACAGCAGCAGGGGGTTATCAGACCAATCCAAAGTAGCTTAGCGGTGGACAGTACCATGTGTTTACCACCAGCCTGTGTAAGCGAGATCAGAAGCTTCATAAGAGGGCTGTGAATGCTGTTGAGCCGGCGGTTCCATGCTACTTGCGGTGGTCTGAGCAGCCTATAGTGTGGAGTAGGGAGGATCACCCTCCCCGGGTGGATAACCCGGGCCACTTGGCCTTAGTGGTGGCTCCTCAAGTGGGAGGATATAAGTTCACAAAGGTGCTCATGGATGGAGGCAGCAACATCAACATCCTCTATTATGAGACTTTTCGCCGTATGGGGTTGGTTGATAAGAACCTCAGCCAGTCAAACACTATCTTCCATGGTGTGGTACCTGGTAAGTCGGCTTATCTAGTCGGCAAGATCGAATTGGAAGTGGCCTTCGGAGATGAAAACAACTACAGGGTGGAAAATTGACCTTTGAGGTGGTCAAGATAAGAAGTCCATACCATGCTATATTTGGACGGCCGTCTTACGCCAAGTTCATGGCACGGCCGTGTTATGTGTACTTACAGCTCAAGATGCCGGGTCACAATGGGACCATTACGGTTCACGGCAGCCGGAAAGTGGCTCTGGAGTGTGAGGAAGGTGATGCGGCTTATGCAGAATCTGTTTGTGCAACAGAGGAGTTGAAGTTTTACAAAGACAATGTTGACCCAACAGATATGACCTCGCTGAAAAATCCAACTACAGAGCAAGAGCCGACAATGAAATTTAAATCGGCTGATGAGACTAAACTTGTTGATTTTGTTCCAGGTGACTCATCTCAGCAGTTTAGCATCAGTGCCAATCTGGATCCAAAATAGGAAAGCGCGCTCATCGAGTTCATCCATGGGAATAGGGACATCTTCGCATGGAAACCTTCTGACATGCCAGGTGTACCTAGAGAACTCGCTGAGCACACTCTCAATGTTGATCCGAAATTTAAGCCGGTCAGGTAGTTCCTTCGGCGGTTTAATGAAGAGAGGCGGAAAGCTATTGGTGAAGAGGTGGCCCGGCTCTTGGCGGCCGGGTTTATTGTTGAAGTTTTCCACCCAGAATGGTTAGCTAACCCGGTGCTCGTACTCAAGAAGAACGGCACTTGGCGGATGTGTGTGGACTACACGGACTTAAATAAGGCGTGTCCGGCTGATCCTTTTGCCCTTCCCCGTATTGATCAAATTATTGAAGCTACGGCCGGTTGTGCGCGTTTAAGTTTTCTGGACGCTTATTCTGGATATCATCAGATTAAAATGGCGGTTAAGGACCAGGAGAAGACGGCGTTCATCACTCCCTTTGGAGTCTTCTGCTATGTATCTATGCCCTTTGGACTCAAGTGTGCACAGGCGACTTATCAACGTTGCATGCAGAACTGTCTTCATAAACAGATTGGACCTAATGTTCATGCTTATGTGGACGATATTGTGGTTAAGTCCATAAAAGAGGAAACCCTGATAGATGATTTGAGAGAAACCTTTGATAATCTCCAGGTCTACAAGATGATGCTTAACCCGGCCAAGTGTGTCTTTAGTGTTCCTGCAGGCAAACTCTTGGGTTTCTTGGTTTCTGACAGAGGCATTGAGGCTAACCCGGAGAAGATCAAGGCCATCACCTCCCTGGCTAAGCCGGCGTGTATAAATGACGTTCAGCGCTTGGCGGGTCGCATCGCTGCTTTAAGCCGGTTTATAAACCGTTTGGGTGAGAAGGCAATGCCCTTATATCAGTTGATGAAGAAAACTGATAACTTTGTCTGGAATGATGCAGCTAATACCACCTTTGAGGAATTGAAGAAGCAGCTGGCAGAGCCTCCAGTCCTTGCTGCTCCGGCTGATAAGGAGCCCTTATTATTATACATGGCGGCGAACACACGAGCCGTCAGTGTGGCTATAGTGGTGGAGCGCAAGGAAGAGGGTAAGGAGCATCCGGTTCAGCGGCCAGTTTATTATGTCAGTGAAGTGCTCATCGAGTCCAAACAGCGGTATCCGCATTGGCAGAAGCTTGCTTATGGTGTGTTCATGGCAAGCCGGAAGCTTAAGCATTATTTCCAGGGTCATCCCATAACTGTGGTCAGTTCTGCCCCTCTTGGTGATATCATTCAAAACAGAGAGGCCACAGGGAGAATTGCTAAGTGGGCTATAGAACTGGGACCTCATGGTCTCAAATACGTGCCACGCACTGCTGTTAAATCTCAGGCCTTGGTGGATTTCATCAATGATTGGACAGAGTCACAGGTGCCCGAGCAGAAGCCGGATAACACATATTGGACTATTCACTTCGACGGGTCCAGGCAGTTGGATGGCTCGGGGGCTGGAGTTGTATTGGCTTCCCCTAAAGGTGACAAGTTCCATTATGTGCTACAGTTGATGTTTCCTTGCACTAACAATGCGGCTGAGTACGAGGCCTTGCTCCACGGTCTTCGGATGGCTAAGGAGATGAGCTTGAGCCGGGTAAGGTGTTTCGGTGACTCAGACTTGGTGGCTCAACAAGTATCAGGCAAGTGGGACTCTAAGGACCCTCTCATGGCGGCTTATTGCCGCGAAGTTGATGCCATTGCTGGGCACTTTCAGGGCTACCAAGTAGAGCACATTGATCACAGGAAGAACGAGGCGGCTGATGCTCTAAGCCGGCTAGGCTCTCAGCGAAAGCCGGTGCCGCCTAACACTTTCCTGGACGTCCTGTATAGCCCTTCTGTTAAGTTGCCTACAGAGGAAGATTTGGCTGTCCCTGACCCGGAGGCACGACTGGTGGCGGCTCTCCATATCATACTAGACTGGACAATGCCATATCTGGCTTACATGACCCGGGGCGAGTTGCCTGAGGATGAAACTTTGGCCAGACAAATAACCCGGCGGGCTAAGTCAATGATTGTTATCAATGGCGAGTTGCATCATCGCAGTGTTACAGGAGCATTTCAGCGTTGTGTCTCCCCTGAGGAAGGTCAAGAGATCTTGCGTGAGATTCACAAAGGGGATTGTGGCCATCACGCCGGCTCAAAGTCTCTTGTGGACAAGGCCTTTCGCCATGGTTTTTATTGGCTGACGGCTCATGCTGATGCAGAGGACTTGGTCAGTAAATGTGATGGTTGCCAGAGGTTCTTGCGACGGGCTCACGTACCGGCTCAAGAGCTGAGGATGATCCCAATTACATGGCCCTTTGCGGTCTGGGGGCTTGATATGGTTGGACCTTTCAAAAGGTCCAAGGATAAGAAGACCCACCTATTGGTGGCGGTTGACAAATTTGCAAAGTGGGTGGA
Source organism: Triticum aestivum (assembly GCF_018294505.1). Lineage (NCBI taxonomy): Eukaryota > Viridiplantae > Streptophyta > Magnoliopsida > Poales > Poaceae > Triticum > Triticum aestivum. The sequence continues at coordinate 155,241,183 of NC_057796.1, forward strand.
AGCTGAGCCAGTTAGCAAGTGCGATGCGGCCACGGTGGTTCAATTTATGAAAAAGGTGATTTTCTGCTTTGGCTTTCCGCACAGCATTATAACTGACAATGGCACCAATCTATCCAAAGGCGCCATGGAAGAGTTTTGTCAACGAGAACATATCTGACTTGATGTCTCCTTAGTTGCTCATCCTCAATCCAATGGTCAAGCTAAGAGAGCTAATCAGGAGATTCTGAAGGGTATCAAGCCCCGACTTTTGGTCCCTTTGCAACGGACGCCGGGTTGTTGGGTGGAGGAGTTGCCCTCCGTGTTATGGAGCATCAACACTACTCCTAACAGGTCTACAGGTTTTACGCCTTTCTTCATGGTTTATGGGGCAGAAGCAGTACTCCCCAGTGACATCCGTCATGACTCACCTCGAGTGGCGGCTTACATTGAGGCGGATAATGAACAGGCGCGCCAGGATGCTCTTGACTTGTTGGATGAACAGCGTGATGTGGCAGCAGCCCGTTCAGCAATTTACCAACAAGACCTGCGCCGCTATCATAGCTGCCGGGTTAAAACCCAGGTCTTCCAGGAAGGCGATCTCGTGCTCCGGCTCATCCAGGATCAAACAGATGCGCACAAGCTCTCCCCGCCTTGGGATGGACCCTTTGTGGTCAGCAAGAACTTGCACAACGGGTCATATTACCTCATTGACATTCGGGAGCATAAAGATTCACGTAAGTCGAAGGAAGAGACCCGTCGGCCGTGGAACATAGCTCAGCTTCGGCCTTACTACACTTGAGTCACTAGCTCTCGTGATGTACATATTTCTCTCAGCCATGTATATATTATGATAAGCAATAAAGCAGGACCTCTGTCCTTTTTTCTCCTCCAAATATGCACGTGTTGTTTTCATTACAAGATTACATGATGACTTAAAGGAGGATCTGGCTTATGATCGTATTCGAATCTAGCCATAAGCAACAAGGTCACTTGGGGGCTTCATGTTCAAACATGGGTCGTATTCGAACCAAAGAGAACATAGCTGTCGATACCCATTTGATTGGCAAAGTGCCGAGCTCATTGGGGAGTTTTCCTTGATCATATTTGAATCATGGTTTCATCCCTTTGGGAACCGACATGGATCGTATTCGAATCAGTGTCGTTAAACAATTCTTAAAATCACTTGGGGGCTTCCTGTTGAAACATGGGTCGTATTCGAACCAAAGAGAACATAGCTGTCGATACCCTCTTGATTGGCATCGCCACACCCACTGGGGGCTATATGATCGTATTCGAATCTTAGCATAACCCCTTTGGGCCGGGTCTCTGGTCGTATTCGAACCGGAAGCCCCTAAGTTCTTCCAGTTTATAGTCGGTTTTGTCTGATTATTCCGAGTGTGTACGGCCGGGTCTCACTTTCCCGGCTTAACTTGGGTTTACAGTATTGCTGGACGCAGTGGGTGTTATAAGACAGGTAAACCGGAGTTGCGGTACCAACCTTCTTATCCGGGTTATCTAAACTGGAAGTATGCTTGCAGGCCGTTAAGTATGTTCTCACGGCTGTATTCAGGATATCATTGAAGACAAGTCCTTTTTGATTCATACTCCGGGTTATCTAAAACTTATGATTCTCAGGGCGGTAAGCCGCCTCGAGACTTGTGATTTGCCCTTCTATGCAGGATAATTAAAGGCACCTCTTTTGAGGTTAAGAAAAACGAAGGATTGATTATGACCCAGAGAAACATCAAAGAGACAACTTCAAAAGACTTCAGCATTCAATACGTGCACGAGGGCACGGCAGAGATAAACTGTTGCACCTACTCTATTACAAAACTCATCAAGTCTAAAAGGGTGGAGCATTGTTTGGTAAGCCGGCTGCGGAAGTTAAGACACTTGCTAGGTGGAAGTCTCCGGCTCATCTCTTCCTTCTCCTCCGGTTGATCCCAAGACCCGGAAGGTTGATGACTTCCAGTCGATGCCACTGAGAGCTTCGAACTGGGCTTCCTCGTCAATTAACCCGGAAGGGTCAATCTCCGGGGCGAAAGTGTGCTAATGAGCCGGCGGGATCAAGTTGAGGGCTTCATAGCGCGGAGTAGGAATCCTCTGATTTTCTGCGTCGTAGCCCGGCTGGTACTTGGTCAGATCGGTATCGTTGCCAATAAGAGTGGCCACCGGGCGTACGGCCTTCACGCAAGCTGCAAAGTCCTTCTGATCAAAGGCGGTGCCGTCTTCCTTCAGTCTTGGATAGCCAAGGGCGATGTCCGCCGGGTCTAACTCCGGCAGGAACGCCTTGGCCCGGCTCAGCGCGGCGATTGCTCCGGCTCTTGCAGAGGCTCGTCCCAGTTCTTGGATCCGTTGAGGAACAACGGCGAGCCGGCGAAGGACTTCCGCCAGGTGAGTCGGCACCTCGTTGGAGAGGGCCACCACAGCCAAGGCACGTTGTGACCCGGTGTAGAGTTGCTCCACCAGGGTGTATATGGCCTTTAGCTTGGTCACCACACTCTGATTCAGATTGGCGCTTCTGGGACCTGTTTAATAGAGTCAGATAAGCCGCCGACAAGGATGAAATTATGAGATATACACATTCTAAACTTGATGAAAGCCGGCGAGACGGCTTACCGAAGACTGCGGCCACCATCTGGGAAACTTGGCGCTTTAGGCCGGAGAGCTCGGCGGTCTTCTCGGAGAGAGCCTTCTCCGCCTGTTCAGCCCGGGTCACCAATGCGGCCTTTTCTTCAGCCCATGCCTTCCGCTCAGCATCGAACTCTGTCTTCAGCCTCTCTTGCGCGGCGATGCTGGACACGAACTTGGCGTTTGCCTTCCGGGTCTCCATCTCTTGCATCTTCAGCCGGTTCTTGAGATCAGCAAGGTCAGCCTCAAGCTTCTTGCCAATAGCCTGTATAAACTTCCGGGTTATGGCATGAACAATTACTCTACAAATTTAAAGTCCCAAGCGTTTTCCAAGCAAAGACACTTGGCACTTGGGGGCTAATGCATATCGAACGTTTCTATCTACACATTTCCGGTTCAAATGGAATAAGCTGGAACCTAAGTCTACAACATATTCAATCATAAGTCGTCGACTTGGGGGCTAGCATGGTAAAGGTAACTATGCAGTAAGTAAGAGGACAACAGAATGATACCTCAGACTTCTGCTGGATCTGGTTCACCATGGCAACCTCTGCGTCCCGGCTCTTGTGCACTTGCCTGATGTAGCCAGCGACGAGCTCTCCGATGCTCAGGTTGGCGTAGTCGGAGAGGTCCAGGTTCACCCGGTGGGGCTGCAGCAACTTCCCCTTAGCGGAGCACTTGGCCAGCACGGTAGGTCTCCCCGGCTCACCGAACTCCGTCCGGGTGATTACCACGTCCGGGTCATTTGTTGGTTGAGCTGAGCCGGAGGCCTCCGGGTCAGCAGAAGCTTCTTCAGGTGCCGTGTCCGTTGGAGTGGTGGCTTCGGGGGCGGAGGCAGCTAGCGGTTCTTGGACCATCACCTCCGGCTCAGGAAAATTCGGCTCTCCGGACGACTTGGTTTTCTTCGCCCTCTTGGTGAGCTTTGCCTGGGCACTGAAAGAACAACAAAGGTTAGTATAAAAAGTATGAGCAAAGACCAGAACAAATATAAGAGGGTTATCATTACCCGGGCACGGTCTTGAAAGCCGGCAGACTTGACTGCATAGAGTCGCCGGAAGAGGGGGAGGTCTCCTGATAATTCGAGTCAGAAGAATTGAGTGGCTGACGTATAACACCCGCCAATGGATGAAAAGGGTAAAAGTGGGAAATAACCTCAGTTCGGCGCTTCCTTGATGCGTCAGGTAACCCAGAGGAGAGGTCGGTGTCCTTGTTGGTCCGGGTGTGACGCCGGCTCTCATGAACCTGTCGCTTCAAAATAAATTGAGGATCTTGATAAGCTAAAGGATGTGAAAAGCTTACTTTCCGGGTTACCCGTCGGACTTTCAGCTTTGGCAAGGGCTCCGAGTCGGAGGAAAGTGACATTACCTCTTCAACCACCGGGTTACTTGCGCCGGTGTCATCCTGACAATGAGCAAGTATTGATAAGGCGGACAGCAACAAACAACAAATACAGCAAGGACTTAAAAGCTCAAGGGTTACCTCTGACTCGGAGCTGTCGCTTAATTGCATCAGCTCTGAAGCAGTAGGCCTGCTTCCTTTCTTGCGAGGGGCGGCTTTCTTCGCCTTTCTGGCCTTCTTGGCCGCTTCATGGTCATACTTGACCCGCCAGAACTTATCATCAGCTTGAAAAGTGCAATGAGGTTTTCTTAAAATGATTCAGATGAAAGGTATGTACAGATAAGATGTTCAGATTAGCGGCTTACCGCTGGGGCTGGGTTGGTCTTGCAGAAGGGGGCTAACTCGGTCCTTCCGCAGTCTGCCAGGCTCTCGTTCAAGAGAGACTTGGTCATCTCCTCTGCAACGTCTTCAGGAAGATCGTTGCGGCTGTGTCTCTGAGGGTCGTCCTTTCGGCCTGTGTACTCACACATTAAGCCGGGGCGGCGGCTCAATGGGATCACCCGCCATGAGATCCAGACCCGGACCAGGTCGATTCCATTCAGACCATTGCCCAGGAGAGCCTTGATCTTGTTGATAGTGGGGAGCAGAGGTTGGCGCTCCGCTTGAGTCAGCTTGTTTGACAGTGGGTGGGTCGGCTCCAGACGCGATGGGCGAAAGCCGGGCAGCGGACTTTCATCAGCTGGTGACGTGTCTTGGCAATAGAACCAAGTCATGTTCCAGTCCTTCGGGTGGCTCGGCGGCTCAGTGTAAGGGAAAAGGCAGTCCCTACGCCGCTGGATGGAGATGCCACCTAACTCCAGACTTGGTCCATTGGCGCACTCATTCTGACGGTTCAACTAAAAAAGCTCTCTGAAGAGCAGCAGACTAGGTTCTTCTCCAAGGTAAACCTTGCAGAAGACTTGGAAGTTGCAGATTTGGACACTGAGTTGGGTCCTATGTCCTGAGGCCGCAGATCAAAGAAATTCAGAACATCTCTGAAAAACTTTGAGCCGGGCGGTGCGAAGCCCCGGCTCATGTGATCCGCAAAAATCACTACCTCCCCGTCCTTTGGCTGTGGTTTCTCTTCTGACGGGTCGGGGGCACGGTAGGACATGACATCTTTCTTGGGCAGATATCTAGACTTAACAAAATCTGATAGTGTCTCATTGGTGACGTTGGACCTCATCCAGTTGCAAGTGATGGAGGCTTTAGGAGCTTTGGGAGGCATGGTGACTGTTGGAAATCTATGATACAGGGAAAAATGTCCGGTTTATTAATGAGCCAGAGGAGACTTACAAGTTAAGGTTTAATATGGCGGCTTATGGAGGGGACTAATGATATATGTCTAAGTGCATCAGGTTATCTAAGCCGTTGGTGTGCCTGAGGGTAATTCAAATTGTCTACGACCTTATCACAGATGACCCGGGAAATTTTATGGCGCATGGTTTTCTTTAAGCCGGAAGGTTCTACGGCGCGTGGTTTCTTTAAACCGGAACTGTAAACCGCCGAGATTCAATGATTGCAGTTTTTTACTAAGTGTGGTAAACAGGTTTCACACATCGCAGTAAATTTTTTTGGATCAAAACAGTCGGCTAAAAGGAAAAGTTCTAGACCTAAAAACAGACGCTGGAGAAGTTCTTGGGCTCGAACGAGGCTCTTATGCAGTAAAAAGGGATCTACTTACATCTAAAATGAGTGCTAAACGGCCGCCGCATTGGTTCTATACTATCATGAGATCAGAAAGAGGCAGTAAAAAGGAAAACTACTAAGAACTCGCGGGTGGCGGCGAGGAACACGGACGAACTGCTCGAACCCTATGGCAGATCTGTTCTACAGGGTAAACAGGACTTACAAGAGCTGGAGAGTCACGGAGGTCGTCGCGTTTCTCTGGTCAGATCAGGGTGATGCAGCGGCCTGAGCTGGTGACGACGAGAAGACCCGCGGCGGCGGCGGCGGCGGAGCTCGAGCAGCACGGGACAGTGAGAGGAAGGAGATGACAGAGGAAGGAGAGTGAGAAAGGCCCGTCGGGCCGGCCTATTTATAAGGCGAGCTCAGAAGTGGGAACGAGAATCAAGGAGACCACGGCGTGGTTATCTCCCCACGAAACGCCTCGATTTTCGGGATGACAGTAAAGAAAAAGATCCGTTGCGGATCTGGCGGAGTAAAAAACGGACTTAATGGAAGATGACGTCATGGCGGATTATCCGGAGTCCGGAGGATGACGTCACGCCGGGTTATGGCCTTCACACAATTGTAAGCCGGAGGTTTTTTGTCAAAGGAATGGAAGATTGACATGAGCCAGCTCAAATCAATCTGGGGCCTAATGTTGAGGATATAGACCTTAGAGTCACCCGCCAGGAGGGGCCGGGTTACTCATATGGTCATCACCAGAAGCCCGGAGCCAAGCTTGAAGATCATGGGCCAGAGATGGGCTTAAGACCCGGATATGGCTTAAAGCCCGTAGTTACAATCATTATTATGGTAGAACTTGTAGTGTAAGGCAAGAATAGTTGAGAGTCCGAGCCGGACACTCTTATGAGCCGGCCGGGACTCTGAGAGCTGCTGGGCATCGGCCTCCCTATATAAAGGGACGACCCGGCAGCGGTTTAGGGACAAGAAAGATCTCATCGAAAGCCAGGCATAGCAGTTAAGCTCCCTGGTCATCGAAACCCTAATCAATACCACCTCAAACTGGACGTAGGCTTTTACCTTCACCGTAAGGGGCCGAACCAGTATAAACCCTCGTGTTCCTTGTCCCACTTAACCCCTTCAAGCTTCCTAGTTGCGATGGCTCCACGACTAAGTCCTAGCTCGAGGACATCTGCCGTGACAATTCCACGACAGTTTTGCTCCTCTAGCTTGGCTACTTTCAGCATCTGGGTCCTGAGTTCTTCACGAAACGCTTCCTTATCAAATACTGTTTCCTGTAGATCCATCTTAACTTCTTGATGTAACACTCCAGATCCTGGTGATACACCGGCTAAGGTTAAAACTTCATCTTGCTGATAGGTGCTCCATCAGCCTTCTACCATCCAATGCTTCCATGCATATGCATGCTTAACTCAGCACGGTGAAAATAGCATAAGCGGGCGATAACATCATGGATAGCCATGTTTCTGCCCTTGTCATTACCATGAGCTATCATTCCATAGTTGATATCCCTTGCCTTAAGGTTTTCTTGATAAAATCTTTGAGTTCTAATGCTCTATGTTCCGGTATTTCTCCGACACACCTTGATCTCGGGTATTGACGGCTTCCATAGTCTGACAAAATCTTCAAATTCCTAGGACATACAAATCTTCAAATTCTCCTAGTCTTCAGAGTCTTCAACTGTTGTAGTTTCCATTTACACGGTAAAATCTTCTTCATTCCAAAGTGGTCTTAGTTGTCCGATATCTTGTACTTCTTGAAGTGGTCTCATCCGTTGAATCTTCGAGTTGTCCAAAGGGAAAAGGGGTATGGTCTCACTTAAAGGGAATGTTTGAATAAGCTCAGAAGAGAAAAGAGGTAAAAGATCTTTTTGAAAAAGAAGATTTCAAAGAAAATCCTTCCTATGGGCTTGCCAGTTTCTAGTGTCACGTCCTACAGTCAACATGTGCTCTGATACCATCTTGTAGCGACCTGACCCGAATGGATCAAGTCTCTGTGCTTAAGTGTCATCCCTGGATTGGTATGCTGACACACACAGTACTCGAGGATCTATAACAGAGGTAAATCACATGTATAAAGTAACGTAAATACTATTACCTCAATCCAAATAGCGGAAGTAACAAGGTTGTGGATTCCCATCAACACCAACGGCAAAGTTGAGTGTAGAAATCGTAACCCTAACGTATCACTTACTCGTCGTAAGAATCCTGCAACATGAAATGTTGCAGCCCGAAAATGAGTCAGCACATGGAATATGCTGGCAAAACCACACCATAGAGAAATGATGAACAAAGGCTATCACTACATGCATATATGGCTGGTGGAAAAGCTCTATGGTTATAATGTTTTTGCGAAAAGCCAATTTTTCCCTACTGCAAAGGAATAAATTTTATTTAACTATCATGGTGGTTGTGAAACATTGATATGGTTGACAGCATCTCAATCCCAATTAAGTATCATCATTAACCCAACAAATTATTTAAGTAACGTGATGAGATCAACAGGATAATCCAAGAACTAGATACTCAAGATGTCCATAACCGGGGACACGGCTAATCATGATTAGTTTATACACTCTGCAGAGGTTTGTGCACTTTTCCCACAAGACTCGATCTCCTCCGTTGGGATTCTCGCACTTCAGGGTGTTTGAGAAACGGATGACCGAGACACAGTCTTTCAGAAGTGTTTGCACCTTACGATGTGATAGACCGTACCAACCTACATCCCCTACATCTGCTAGTCTACCACTATAAGAGTTCACACAACTTAACCAACTATGCTAGAGCCCATAATAGCTTGTGGCTGCACACGGAAGTTTCTAGCATGAATAATCTCATGAACCCTTAGAACCTGGGTGGCGGTCCAAAAGAAAAACAGGCAATCCTGGAATACCCAGGTACCTCAATCCACCCAGATGTGAGTTTTAGTTACCACCTTAAGTAAACCATTAATTAGCAATCTCACATCTGTCATGGTAACACTCAAACCCAATCCACGTCTACTAGCATAGCATAGCAATATGAGCAACGTAGAAGTAACTCCCAAGGGTTTGATAATAAACAGGTGATAGGTACTACCTCAACTACTTCCCAATACCCACAATTTAATTAGATCCTAATCATGCAATGTTTGAGGGTTGATCTAATGCAATAAAACTGGGTAGTAAAAGAGGTATGATCAAAGTGTTACTTGACTGCAATGTTGATGAAGATGATTCGCACTCATAACTCTTGATAGTTCTACTCGTCACACCCCGTTTCAATCTATCGTAAGCAAGCAATAGTAACCATACATAAGCAATCACTCAAAAGATCGGGAAGAACGAAGAAAACAATTCGAAAAACTTCAAAACACAGGCAAATAACTCTTGCAACAGAAAACATTTTCTAACAGTACCAAAATTATATGAATTTGGCCTTATCAGAAAGTTTAGGTCAAGAGCTTCGATTTGCAAAAAGAATCAACTAAATCGGAGTTACGAAACTCAAGTTACGATCAAAAGAAGATTCAAATTCAAATCTGATCTAATTCAAATTTTAACATTTCAAAAACATGTTTGAGTTGGATTACTGGATAGAGGAGATCATAACTTAGAACTGGGCGTTGGTTTCGTCGGATTTGGATAAACGAGCGAAAAGTTGTGAAGGTTTTAAGATTAAGGACTAATCTGAAAAAAAAACAATCTACAACTAAGTCCCTGGACACGTGTCAGAAAACAACAAGCTGGAAAACCATTCGCTGCGGGGCTAATAGAGCAAACGTTCACTAACTAACACATACCGTTTCGAAAAAAACAAGATCGATCTAATCTAGGCCGTCGAATCTGGATCAAACGGACGAGGGGTAAAGGCGACGGTTACCGCGGCGTGGAGGTCGCCGGCGAGGTGGGACGGCGGCGATGGCGTCGACTGGGAGCGGCGAGGCGGCTCCGGCGGTCGGCTGCTTCGGGTCGAAGCACGGGGAGGCGCGGCGCGGCGAGGCGAAGGCGACGGCAGCATCGGCGTTGGGCGAGGAAGGCGGAACGGGGCGCGGTGGCGGCGGCAGATCTCGTCAGAGCCCGCAACTCCGGTGATGCTTTGCGCGGGCGGCGGCGGCGCGAGATGAGTGGGAGAGAGAGGGCCGGGGTCCTCGCCTTTTAAAGGCGGAGGGGGAGGCGGTGGCGTGGGGAAGGGGGCAGAGGAGGCCGGAGGCGGCACGGCGTCCATGGCAGCGGCGGTTGGCGTGCGGGAGCTGGAGTCCGGGCGGAGGTCGGGGACGCGCGGTGCTGGGCTGGCTGGGCCGCGGCCTGGCTGGGTGCTGGAACGGCCCAGTCGGCGAAGATTTGTTTTTTTAACGACAACAGACAGCAGAAAAAAAGATAAACTAAAATAAAATAAAAATATAGGCATATAATATATCAAAATTTTCAGAAAAAGATTTTCTACAACGTGAACATTTTTCCAACGCCAAATAAAATTCACACAAATTTGAATAATGCAAAGAGTGCTACTGTTCTAATAAAATCCAATAAACATCATTTTAAAAATACCAAAATGATTTCAAATTTATTTCTCTCCAATTTTCTGATGTAGGGAATCATGTTACCCTATTTTCCATGTATTTTATTTTTGGAGAAAAATAATTTGAATAAAACCCAAATAACTCCAAATTAAAAATAATTTCCAAAAGGACTTTGAATTTGATCCTTTGAAACTCCCAACTCATATTTCATATGTTTTGAAGAAGTCATTTTATCTTCGCTCGTGAAAATCATTGAGTTGCATAAAGTTTCAGAATTGGAAATATTCTCAAATGAAATTCAAATATTTTCAACACCCCTTGTCATTTAGATAAATGGAAGAAGTCATGTCATCTTCTCTCCAGGGTTTTGTGGTGAAAAGAATTTGAATTCACGGAGATCATAAAAGCAAAAATGAAAGTTTGGGAAAGTCCTTTTATTCCCTCTCACTTAACTTTCAAAAAGTTTGGAATTTCACTCAACTTCACAAAATCAATCAAACAATCAATCATAACTATCTATTTATTATAACATTCCAATATTTAGAATTTTGGGATGTTACAGATTCATGATCAGAATGTATAACAAATTCTTTGGCCACAAATAATGTTGCCATGTTTCTAAGGTCCGAACAAGAGCATATAATTCTTTATCATAAGTAGAATAGTTCAGACTAGGCCCACTCAATTTTTCAGAAAAGTATGCAACAGGTTTGCCATCTTGTAATAACACACCTCCTAATCCAATTCCACTAGCATCACATTCAAGCTCAAAAGTCTTATTAAAATCAGGAAGTTGGAGTAAAGGAGCATGTGTCAACTTATCTTTCAATATCATGAAGGCTTCTTCCTATGCGGTACCCCAAACAAAAGGCACATCCTTCTTTGTAAGCTCATTGAGAGGTGCTGCTATGGTGCTAAAATCTCGCACAAAACACCTATAGAAACCAGCGAGTCCAAGAAAACTCCTCACTTGTGTGACCGTTTTGGGCTGCGGCCAACTCTCAATAACTTCAATCTTGGCTTTATCAACTTCAATTCCTTGTGGAGTAACAACATAGCCAAGAAAAGATACTCGGTCGGTGCAAAAGGTGCACTTCCCAAGGTTACCAAACAAACGTGCATCATGTAGAGCAATAAAAACAGCACGTAAATGTTCCAAATGTTCTTCCAAATATTTGCTATAAATTAGTATATCATCAAAATAGACTACCACAAATCGTCCAATGAAAGCACGTAAAACTTCGTTCATTAGTCTCATGAAAGTACTAGGTGCATTAGTTAACCCAAAAGGCATGACTAACCACTCATATAAACCAAACTTAGTTTTAAAAGCTATTTTCCATTCATCTCCCAATTTCATACGAATTTGATGGTATCCACTACGCAAATCAACTTTGGAGAATATTGTAGAGCCACTCAATTCATCAAGCATATCATCTAGCCTAGGAATAGGATGAAGATAATGAATAGTAATATTATTAATGCCTCTACAATCAACACACATACGCGACGTACCATTCTTTTTCGGCACTAGAATAATAGGAACAACACAAGGACTAAGGGATTCACGAATATAACCTTTGTCGAGCAGCTCCTGTACTTGACGCATAATCTCCTTCCTCTCCTCTGGATTGGTACGGTATGGTGCACGGTTGGGTAGCGATGCACCGGGAATTAAGTCAATTTGATGCTCAATCCCTCGAATAGGTGGTAATCCCGGTGGCACGTCTTGTGGGAAGACGTCAGCGAACTCCTGCAAAATGTTAGTGACTGCAGGGGGCAAAGAGGAAGGCACGTCCTCGAATGAAAATAATGCCTCTTTGCACACAAAAGCATAGCAAACAGATTTGCTAAAAACTAGCTCATCAATATCAGATTTGGTGGCAAGTAAACATGCACTTTTCAATTTAATTTCAGAAGCAACACTAGATGGTTTATTATTAGGCTTCATTTGTTGCTCAAATTCTTTTGCCACAATCTGATTTTCACTCTTATTTTTCTCCTGTTTTTCTCCTGATATTCATAGAGCCCGGCAGGTGTGCTCTTGGCAGATAGTGGTGTTTGTGCCTGCTTTCATGTATCACGGTTGGAGGTGGCACCTGAAGGAGGTGATGGTGCAGTGGAAGTAGATGATACACGTGGTGTCCATGATGAAGGTTGACCTGCAGAAAAGTTAGTTCGCGCCAATGCCTGTCGATCCTGCACTTCACGTTCAGCTTTACAAGCAAGATGGAATAAACGAGTGATATTATTATAATCCTTATACTCTAGAATGGTCTGAATTTCTCTTGGTCTGAATCTCTCTATTTAATCCACCCATAAAACGTGCAAGCACAGCTTCATTCTCCTCAACAATACCACATCTAATCAAGCCAGTTTGTAATTCCTGATAATATTCTTCTACAGAATTCTTTCCTTGTCTTAAGCGCTGCAATTTTTGAAGGAATTCACGTTGATAATATGGTGGAACCCAACGAGTACGCATAGCAGTTTTCAAAGCAGCCCAAGTAGCTGGAACATGATATAATCTACAATGTTCAGACCACCAAACACATGCAAAGCTAGTGAAGGCACAAATAGCAGCAGGAACACGTCTCTCCTCAGGATATTGTAAACATGTAAATCGTTGTTCAGTTTCTAACTCCCAAGTAAGATATATATCAGGAACATATCTACTTCAAATGGTGGAATATTCAATTTCAGTTTAGGGAGATGGTCATGATCTCGTACCTGAGGGGGAGCCTTAACATTGCCATTATTTGCATGTGGATGACCTGGTGGTTGTGGTGCTGGTGGTTGCACGTAGTTCTGATTTTGATCAACCTCATCCTCGTAATCTCCCGCATAATCATCCTCCTCCACATCAGCCGCAGGAGCCACAGAAGTATCAACAGCAGCACCAGCAGTTTGGCCAGGCTGAAGAGGGACACGACTCGCTCGGTGGAGGGCTGTTTCCCGACGTGGAGGTAGTCGTCGTCGTTGTTGTTGTTGTTGTTGTTGCAGAGGTGCGGCAGGTGCAGCCGGTGGTGGAAGACGCGCAAGCAGTTCATTAAATCTGTCATCAAGCTTTGTTTCGAACGTCTTCTCAACGCCAGTGATCTTCTCCATGGGCTCTTCAAAATTGTTCAGCACATCTTGCACCTGTTCAGTCATCATTTGCTGAAACTTATCATGAAGCTCCTTGTTCATTAAGTTCTCCCTGTCAATCTCGTCGGCTTGTGATCCTGGCATGGTTAGCAGCAATAGAAACACACAAGAATATGATCCTATAGACTACTAACGAGTGGTGGTGGTGGGTGTCACAAATCCGTCAAGCAAATCTCAAATTCTTACCAGTTCTTACCCAGCAGCAGGCGGTGATCGGCAACCGATGTAGTCAAACCTCTCAAAGCTTGGATAGAGCGATTACCAGGGAGAGTCAAACGCACGATGTAGATGTATGTGGAGCTGGGAAGGCTTATATAATGGTAGCAAAAAGGGTCAGCAATAATCAATTCAGAGATGCAAAGTTGAATAAATGCTCAACGATGGTACTGTGCTGGTCCTAGGCTAGACCGTACTAGAGACGCGAGCCTAGAACACTAACAAAATCACGACGCTGCACGTAAACAAGGGAGGAGCACACTCTGATTTTTTTTCTTTTTTCACTTTTTTGCACTCTTTGTCCTCTTTTTTTTGCTCCGCAACAATTTTTTTTCGAAAAAGTCTACAAATGACCTAAAAACTGCCTAGCCAGAATTTTCCAGACTGGTGACGGAGATGAATCTAGTGGAAACTTGGACTGGTGGCGGATATTTCCAGGGCGATGGAACACGGACTGGTGGCGAATCTGGGATGGAGGTGGACTCGGATTAGCGTGATGGCGGTGGATATGTGGTATATGGTAGCGGCGATGACAATGGTGGTATATGGCAGCGGTGATGATGATGGTGGTATATGGCAGCGGTGATGATGATGGTGGTATATGGAAACGGTGATGAAAACGATAATCTAGCACGGGCGTGACAACTAGTGAACAGAACTCGAAACTCTAAAGTACTAGACGCTAGGACCAGCAACTTGACACGACGATGCAACCACAAATTCAACAAAGCAAATACAGAAAAGATTATGCAAAGGCTTAGATTGGTTCGGATAAGATGAACTAACCCTAATATTTTTTTTGGCTTTTTCGTGGACTATATGTATGAAGAACAGACTCGATCTAAACTACGAAAAACTGTAAAATCTCACCGAGCAACCTGGAAAATCTGATACCACTTGATAGAGACAAAGGTGTCCCGATGTTTCGATGAGATAGCAATCGTTTTCTGTGGGAGTCGACTTTGATGATCCGACTACGAACGTGCGAAGACATCGCGCCTTAGCAATCGCTAAACCAACTTCCGAGGGGTTATTGACTACGCCGGAGCATGATCAACCTCACCACGAGGGTCTATTTCCTGCAAGCAAATGAAGAATAAGAAAGAAACTGAGATTGCAATCTGGATATTGCGAATAAAAGAGGAAAGCTTTATTAATGAAGGTGGGGTTTGTCTGGTCGTTGAACACAAACGAAGTACGCGAAGTTGCAGCTATGGCGAACTTTTAATCTAAACAAAACCCAAAATCTAAACGATGCCCTAGGGGCTGTATATATGGAGGAAGAGGGGGGAATTTCGTGGCCCTTGGAGGAGGGGTCCGAAACCCACCCTAACTCTTGTTTCCCCACACATACGGACTCTAAAAACAACCTATATTGAAGTATTTCGAAATTACATGGGCCTGGCCCAAAAATAAGGTGACGCGGCACCTAGAAGAGCCTCTGGACGAAAATTATGAAGTGGCATCTTGTATATTTCGTCCAAGGCCTCATACACCCATTATGGTGGCTTCAAAGTCCTGAAATCATCACTTGAAACTCTGTTCTTGTCTCCCTTGCACATGCCATGAACTCCATGCTTGTTCTTGCTCCAATATTCATCCTTCTCCAAGCTAGGCCATTCATTTGTAAGCAAAACAAATGTATCCAATTTAGGCAGCATCATATTCTCAGGAACATTAGAATCATTACCAAGAAACAAAAGTACCTGGTAATTTAATTGGCGTGCGCGAGCTCTAGTAATTGGTCCAGTATGTATAGTAGCAGGGGTTGTGGGTGTAACAATGGTATTGATGTCCTCATCACAAAGTGTCTCCGTTTGAGGTAGCAGCCATGTCTCATGTAAAGAAGGCGGTGGTTCGGAAAGGAGAGATGTCACCTCGGTTTCGAGAGCTCTTGTACGTGCTCAAGTAATGAGTCCACTAGGCACTTGGTGAGACGATGATAGGTCCATGGGGATGACCTTGGGATGCTCCGCATCATCTCCCCTCCCTTGGGGAAGATCCGACCTCGGTTCGAAAGCTTCATCACCATGGTAGGGCGAGAGATCTTTGACGTTGAAGATGTCGCTCACCAAGTACTTCTCACGTGGAATGTCGATCTTGTATGCGTTGTTGTTGTAGCGGGCAAGCACCTCGAGGGGTCCATCCGCTCATGATAGAAGTTTGGACTTGCGTTCGTTGGGGAAGCGGTCCTTGCGAAGGTGTAGCCACACAAGATCGCCAATGTTGAAGATCATGGGTTGCTTGGTGACGTTGAGCTTGGTCGCGAGTCATTGTACTTGGTGCTCGATGGTGTGCCTTGTATCTTCATTCATCTTCTTGAGGTGGTTGACTCGGTCACTCGCGTCCATGTTTGTTCGCTCTGGGAGTGGTAGAGGTAGAATGTCCAATGGGGACAACGGGTTGAAACCGTAGACGACCTCGAAGGGGGACTTGCCGGTAGTCTTGTGTCTTGCACGGTTGTAGGCGTACTCGGCGATGGGTAAGGACTCCTCCCACTCCTTGATGTTCTTCTTGATCAAGACGCGTAGTAGAGTGGAGAGTGTTCGGTTCGTCACCTCCATTTGGCCGTCGGTTTGTGGATGGTATGCCGTGGAGAATAGTAGCTTGATCCCGAGCTTGGCGCATAAGGTCTTCCAAAAGTAACTCAAGAACTTGACGTCGCGGTCCGAGACAATCGTCTTGGGCACTCCATGAAGGCGTAAGATTTCCCTACAAAACAAATTTGCAACATGTGAAGCATCGTCTATCTTGTTGCAAGGAATGAAATGAGCCATTTTGGAGAATCGGTCCACAACAACAAACACGGAGTCCTTGCCATTTCTAGCCCTAGGCAAACCAGGCACAAAATCCTTGCTAATATCTTCCCATGGTTGAAATGGAATTGGAAGTGGCATGTAAAGGCTATGAGATTGAGCTTTTGACTTAGCTTTGCGACATGTAGAGCATCGGTTGGTGAAACGGTTGACGTCGCGAGACATATTGGGCCAAAAGTAGTTCTTTGAGAGCGTAGCAAGTGTCTTGTCGCGTCCAAAATGTCCCATTAGTCCTCCTCCATGAGATTCTTGCAAAAGCAACAAACGAAGAGAAGACTCGAGGATGCAAAGTTCGTTAGCTCTCATAAGATAACCATCTTTGATGTAATAGTGTTCCCAAGATGTATGCGTCAAACATTTGGCATAGGGAATGGCAAAAGTAGGATCATGCTCATACAAGTCTTTTATGTGCTCAGAGCCAATGACATTCAATTCAAGTTGAGTAACATGCATGCATATACGGGAAATGCATCCGCCACAACATTTTCCTTGCCTTTAATATACTTGATGACATAAGGAAAAGACTCAATAAACTCACTCCACTTAGCATGACGCTTGTTCAACTTAGTTTGACCCTTAAGGTATTTAAGTGCTTCATGATCGGTATGGATGATGAATTCATGAGGGCGGAGGTAATGTTCCCATTCACGCAAAACTCGCACTAAAGCATGTAGCTCTTTGTCATAGATGGGATAATTGAGTTGCGCGCTGGAAAGTTCCTCACTAAAATAAGCAATTGGGCGCTTCTCTTGTGTTAACACACCTCCTATGGCATTACCACTAGCATCACAATGAATCTCAAAAGGTTTGTCAAACAATACGCCGCAAGGCTACGCAAAAGTACGACTATGGGGTTATCAATGCAATTGCAAGAAAGTATGATTATATCACGATACCAAGATGATACCAAGGTGAGGTTGATACCACAATGGTGTAGCCGTTCGTAGTAGTCCGAATTCGTGGTGAAGATGAGTGGCAGTGATGTCGATGTCGAACCGTACCTAAATAGCCGAAACACAATAGGACACGGGAACCGCAACACAAATTCTCAAAAGCAAAGAGGGTCAAAATTGTCGGAGTTGGTAGCGAGGGAGCTTATGGTGGTGCTATGCGGAAGTGGTGGTGGTATGCGGAAGTGTATGTGGGTACCGGGACAAAATTGGTCGAAAGTTAGGCGGTAAACGGAGTGGTGGAAGGAAGTGATGCTGTCAGGGGCCGGATGTCTGGGCTGATGGCCGGATGTCCGGGTCGGGACGGATGTCCGGGCTCTGGATCCATGGACGAGCTCGAAGAACACCGCGTGGAGAGGTCAAATCCGGGGCAAAATTCGGAAGATTTTGTGGATGGGAATTGGGGAAAAGATGGGGAAAAGCTAAATCTACCTGCAACACACGAAATCCGCGGATCAAATCCAACAAAACTTCATCACACCAACAAATCACAAAAAGATTGGGGGCTATTTTTGTGGGGAAATTTTTGACTTAGGGACAAAAACAACAAAATCAGGCTGAAAAACACAACCGGGAGGCTCCGAAATCGTGATCAACGTGGCTCATGATACCAAGATGATGTAGGGTGGAACCCTATATGGCCGATCTTTCACGAAAGGAGCGGATCCCAACTAAGAACATGAAGAACATGAGGGGAAAACGAGGGAAAACACAAGAGGAACTCTCAAACCAATAAGATATAGTCACACATATGCTAGATCCTCGAAACACGAGAGGAGATACAAGATCCACGATCAACAAAGGACGGTACAAAGGGTAACCGGTTCTTCTCCGTGAGGAGGTCTTGATGGGGGTCTTCTCCGTGAGGAGGTCTTCAATTGATAGAGGCAAAGGTGTCCCGATGTTTCGATGAGATGGTGGCTATCGTTTTCTATGGGAGTCGACTTGACGATCTGATGCGGAGCATCCTATGGACATCACCATGTCAAGAGTCCGTTCGGCAAGTGACACGTGCGACATCTACTTCTCATACATAAAGGTGAATCTTCTCCTTTACACGTGTTCACTTGACCCCTTCGAGGATGGTATACTACTTGACACTTCTCCCGTGTGCATGCATAGGTATTGTCGGAGCTTCACGGATGTCGAGGAGGAGTGCAAGTGCCGAGGAACGACTACACCGTCCGCGAGGGAAGCATGGAAGAGAAGGAGGAAGAGAACCTGGCCGCTCCAGAACGAGCGGTACTACCGCCCACTCCAAGCGGTACTACCACTAAGGCCACCCAAGCGGCACTACCGCCCAGCATCCGCCCGACTACCGCTCAACCCGACAAACTCTAGTGATCGAGCGGTATAAGTCCGGTACTACCGCCCCTCCAAGCGGTACTACCGCTCAAGCGGTACTACCGCTCAAGCGGTACTACCGCCCATGAGTCCGGTACTACCGCCCTGCCTGTGCGCAGCCGCGGGCCTTTGGCCTTGTATCCCTCTCCCACTTACCCCTTCGTGGCTTAGACTATAAATAGACCACCTCCACCTCCTTTCTAGGGTTAGCATTGGTTTAGCTCATATGTGAGATAGAGCATTGCTCATCCATTACGGATCTACTTCGCGAGAGAGACCGCGGCCCCTCTTCGGAGAAGATCCACCTTGGATTCAAGACCTCCTCACGGAGAAGATCCACCTTGGATTCAAGACCTCCTCACGGATAAGAACCGGTTACCTTTGTATCGTCCTTTGTTGGATTTGGATCTTGTATCTTACCTTTGTGTTCATCGATCTAGCACATGTGTGATCTATTCTTGTTGGTTGAGTGATTTCTCTCGTGTTCCCCTCGTGTTTCCCTTGTGTTTCCCCTCGTGTTCATCACATTCTTCATGGGGATCCGCTCCTTTCATGAAAGATCGGCTATCTAGGGTTCCACCCTACATCATCTTGGTATCAAAGCCACGTTGATCACGATTTCGGAGCCCCTCTTTTTGTTTTCTAGCTTGATTTTGTTGTTTTTCGTCCTAATCCGAAAATTCCCCCACAAAAATAGCCCCAATTTTTTTGTGATTTGTTGGTGTGATGATGTTTTGTTGATTTTGATCCATGGATTTTCTTGGTTTCGAGTGGATCTAGCATTTCCCCAAGTTTCCCCATCTTTTATCCACGAAATCTCTCCAATTTTGACCCCGAAATCATCCATTTCCGCCCCAAAATCGCGCCCCGATTCGATCTACGAAAAATCCCGACACCAGCGGTACTACCGCCCCCCTAGCAGTACTACCGCTTGAGCACCACAAGCGGTACTACCGCCCTCTCCAGCGGTACTACCGCCCTCTCCAGCGGTACTACCGTCCCTCCCAGTTTCAGCGTTCCGAATTTCACCATTTCGGCCATAACTTCCACATCCGGAGTCCGATTTTCGCGTTCTTTAGCTCGTTGAGTAGCTATGGACATCCCCCATCCACCTAGATAGGTCCCATCACTATTTGACCCCATCAAATGTTTGGAACTTTGGCATCTTTGCCTAGGGCTTCCACCACATCCTCCGCATAACCAACACCGACTTCAGTAACCTAACCATTTTTGTTCCCCATCACATTTGAGGTTGTTTGAGGAGTGATTCGAGTCTCCTAAGGTGTTTCGGCTACTTAGGGATGATTGCTTCTTCATCAACCACCCATACACTTCCGCCATCACAACTTAACCAATTTTGTTTGTGTTGTGAGTTGTATCTCCTAAGGTGTTTCGGCTACTTAGGGACCGTGCTTCCAACTACGACACCGTGTATAATCCAGTACCATAACCCCCACTTCCGCATTGCGTCTCAAAACCCATCATTGCATTCCCGCAATCCCATTGAGTTTCCGCAACCACCACCGCTTTCCCGCTACCACCATTTGACATTTGTCATTTGAGATTTTGAGTTCGCGGTTTTTTTCCGTTTCCTAAGGTGTTTCGGCTATTTAGGGACGAGCCTCCACCATCTTGGTATCTACATCAAGAACACCTCCACTCATCATCGTAAAGGACAGTAACTTCGACGACACCATTGTATATTCCCCTTGCAATTGCATTGATAACCCCTTAGCCCATTTTGCGTCACTTGCCTATCGATACTAGCCATTTGAGTATTCCCGGCAACGTTACTTGTGCACATTAGTGATCCACCCTTCCATTGCATACATACCATATCATATTGGTATCATTATATCATCCCTTGTGTCACAAGCTTGTTCCCGCATATACACAATTGCTATCTTGGTTTGTGCATTTCGCATTGTGGCCATACAAAAAAAAGAATAAGCTTTTAAGCAAAGAAAAAGAGTGAACAAAGAGCTTGTAAGCAATAGGCATAGCATCACAATATATCATATGGTATCATACTTGATCATCTTGGATCATCGTGTGAGAAACACCGGGAACCATATATACATAGCATACTTGGGATAGAAAGTTTATCCATTTTGCATCTTATAGGTTGTGCACAAGTGTCGTATCCGCCTATAGAGCAATCGTGCTAGCGTCTCTCTTGAGTTGTGCAACACGAGCATTTTCCGTGGACTCCACATTTTGTGCTCATTCCTTGGTTGCACGACCCCATTTATCTATCTGTGCGTGTGTTTCCGTGTGCCATTCATTGCTATTGGTCTACTTGTTTCACTTGCGAATTTGTGAATCTTTTTCAACATTATTGACTCTTGCTAACATTTTGCATCAAATTTTTGTGCCACTATCCTCACCAAGCTCCACCATTAGCCTTATTTGTGTAGGTGTGAGAAACCGACAAGAATTGGTACCAATTGTGCTATTTCCTTGTTACACATTGAGTGATCATTGATCCATCTTCAACATCGGTCAAGGTACATTTGGTATAGTTCTTCTCTTTCTCCCACTCATATTTGTTCGAGTCTTGTGATGGATAGGCAAGGCATTTCACCTTCGGTCTACAACAACGACGACGAGTTCGATGCCACGAACAACTCCAACGACGCCAAGATGGATGATCAAATGAAGGAGCTCAAGGTCCTCATCAAGTACTACAAGAGATCTTCCTCATCTCCGAGAAGACGCTCTAGTGCACACCCTTCCAAGCTACCATCTCCGGCAAGATCACATCGGCATCGACACCATCACCAACAAGAACGTGAAGGTCAAGAGCTCATCACCAACAACCGCTCAACGAATTCACCATTTCCCTTGGCATCTCCGCCAAGCAACTACAAGGCATCTTCGCCTACGGACATACGACATCTTCACCCACAAGTACCTCAAGACTACAATCAAGAGAAGCTCCCCAAGCTCAAGTCCACGACTTCCACGAGCTACTACGACCTCGACACCGACCACAAGATTCCTTTCTATGGGACTCAAGAACCCGAGGAGTATCTCGAGTGGGAGCGCCTAATGGACGACTACCTCAAGCTACATCAAGTTCCTCCCGAAGATCAAGTGAAGTGCGCCACAAGAAACTTCCACGACTACGCCTCGACATGGTGGCTTCACACACCTTTGGAGATCTACGACATGAGTTGGCCCAAGACGAAGAGAGCTTTGCGGCAAGAGTTTGTGCCTACAACCTACATGGAACAACTTCCTCGCCAATTGGAGAACGCCATCCAAGGATCCAAGTCCATCGACGAATACTTCAAGGAGATGAAGATTGCCTTGCGACGAGCCGGCGTGGACGACCCCATATCAATGAAGTTCCACTTCATGATGGGATTGAACAACGACATCTCCAAGACTATCTTCCTCGAGAACTACAAGTCCCTCGACGACAACTACATTGGTGCTCTCAAGGCGGAACAAGAACTCATGAAGGCCAAGGCTTCTCCACCCCAAGCAAACTTCTCGAAGACCAAGCTCAAAGACGACGAGCATGAGGCTAGTACCACCAAGATGTCCAAGCCCGACGAGCTCCAAGACGATGCTCCCAAGTTCGACTTCACCGCCATCCCTCTTTGTGGCATTGATGATGCCGAGTCTACTTTGACTCTTTTTCAAGACAGTGTGGCGACAAGTACGACTACGGAGACCCTCAAGGACCAAGCTTTGGAGGCGAGCGACACGGTGGCGAGCAAGGATGATGCTTCCATCTTTGGAGGCAAAAGTGGTGATGTGCCATCTTCGGCCTTCATCCACGGCGAGGACGACGAGATGGTTGAGCATGGGATTTTCCCTTCGACCACGACGATGTATGATGACTTGTGTGACTTGTGCCACCATATGGAGAGTGAGAGTGACTTCACCACTAGCCCCATATATGATGAGTTGCCCCAATTCCCATGTGAGGAGAGCCACAACCCCCACCACTTGAGTGAGATGAGTGACTCCACCATACGTGAGATTGAGTGCACCTATTTTGAGGGAGTGCGTGAGCCACCACATAGAGAGAGTGAGATAGTTGATAGGGCACGTGAGGCCATTTGCATTTCTAACAACTTGACCTCTCCCTCTATTGTGTCTTCTCATTTGGTGCTAGGTCCCATATATGATGATGCGCCGATCCGCGACGACTTCGTCCTTCCTTTAGACACGACGATGGCCATGGTGGAATATGATGCACCCCCCACATGGTTCCATCAAGTTGATGATGATGACCACCATTTGGTCTTTCCCACCTCACCTACACCACTAGAGTGGAATGAAAAAGGTAACATAGGTGAAGGTAATGCTCTAGTCCCACTAGTGGACATTCTTGACATTGATTGCTTGCATGATGTTGATCAACCTATTACCATGCTTCATGCTAGTGCGACTTACTCATGTGATGATCTATTGCCCATTTACGATGAGTATGATGATTCTCATGTGGAGTCTATTAGTTGTGATGCCATGTTACATAGGATTTCTTGTGACAATTCTCTAGGTCACATCATGTTTGCCATTCCGCTTGACTTGTCATATGCTATGCATGAGATCAATCATATGTCATATTTGCAATCTCTTTATAGTGACTATGCATGTGCCATTAAAATAAACCCAATTTGCACATATGGCATAGATGACAAGCCCATCGTTATTGGCATTTGTTTTTCCTGTGATGATATTCATATGCTCCGTTTGCATCATTTATCTCATATGCCATGAGCACCTAGCTTCAGATATGCATTGTTTTGGATGTTGTCCATTTTCTCCATATGATGTTTCCAATATTGCTCATGAGGAGACCCCCATAGTTTCCTCACACATTTTAGGAGATTTTGATCCATCCCATTCATTGCATGATCCCAACACTTGTGTGCACAATATGCTCCCCATGAATAAACATGCTATTGATGTGCCATATACTTCTATGCTAAATTTGCATCCCCATCGTGTCCTGCACAATAACTATTCTTTCATGATGGATGACATGTTCTTATACCATGCATCAAATTTCTTTGAGCGATGCTTATCTTGTGCTAACACTCACGTGCACATGCACATCATGATGGATGATGTGTACATTTACCACGCGCACAATTTCTTTGGTTTGTGTCTCTTTTGTGTAGGTACCCATGAATACTTGTCAACTTCGCAATCCCACGAGTTGACAAAACGAGCTCTAGAGGGCAACGATGGTTTGGGATCCCATGGATTGTCTTTCCCACCGCTCTCTTCGCGCAAAGAATTCGCGCATCTCTTCTACATTACCCTCACTTGGCTATGGGTTATTGTCCATTACATATTATATGCCCATCTTGCCATGTTCACTTTGCATGATATGCTCATTCCTATGCCTTTGCCATGCATTTGTGACCCATGCTTTGCATTACACTTGATGATTGATTCTCATATGTATATGTGTATTTGCAAGCTTGGTGGAGATATCACTTGTTATTGCCATGTTTGCTTGGTACCCCATGCCTATGATTATACTATGATCTTTCTTTGTGTTCGTGCTTGCGATATGTCATGTGCATTGTCTATGCCTATTATTTGCTCACATGACATGATTAACATCATTTCACCTAGTGTGTTGCATCTTCGCTCCACTAGTTTGCATGACTTGATTACTATGTTTGCTTGCCTTGTTGCATCACCCATGATTCATACTTGCTCATTTCATGCGGTTGATGTCAACCATCTACATGATTTGCACGTGATTGTTGTTGCTTCTTGTCATATATCTCCATGTGTTGCATCTCTCATGCTAGATGACTTGCCATGTATTGAGTGCAACAATGATTATAGTCTTGCTCATGAGGTTGCCCCCGTAGCATTCTCACATATATTTGGAGATTTTGACATATTTCTTGTGAAGCATGCTTGTCTTACCTCTTTGCACCATATACTTAGTGACATGAATATTGCCATTGTTGCATCATATTATTCATGCACTTGTGCTTCTAATGGTTATGTGCAAGAGAAGAGAACCATCATGATGGATGATGTGTTTATCTACCATGTGCATACATTATTTGCTTTCTTTTGTGCATGTGTAGGATACTTGGACTTTGTGTCGACTTCCACGTCTCGTGAGTTAACCATTAGAGCTCTTGCGAGCGAGCCTCATACATTCGACCATGACTCGCTTCTACACCATATTTCCTACCACTTCGGCAATGTAAAGGATGCACAAGGACACGCCTTCAAGGTGACATCTTTCTTGAGCATGGATATTGTGGATCATTCTACTTGTGTTGCTTGCACCATGAGACTTATTGTTCATCTTGGACCACTTGATTGCACACTTGTTAGATATCTTGCTTCGACTTGTCATGTTCACCATTACATGCATCATGATGTATATGCCCTGTGTGTTGCATCCAATTATTGGATTACTTGCTCCTCTCATATGTTTGGTTGCAACAATATCATTCCTTCACATATGCCATGTCCCATTGCTTGTCACATGATTGACTTGATTGCCTCACACATGATGAACAATTGCTATTTCTATTGTGTTGAGTGCCACACGATTTTCACTACACCCTATGCATGTTATGCTTGGATTGTCTTGCACTTGACCCATGTGTTTAGACATCTCATCTTATTTGGTGTTGTGAATGATTCATATGCCTACCATAGACCTTTCATTGAGCAATTTGTGAACGCTTGCTATAACCTTGAGGTAGATGCTTATTCTCTTGTCAAACATATTTGCATCTCTACCTCAAATTTACATGCTTGTTTCCATGATGACCTTGACTTTGCTCAATTCATATGCTTACATGTCATGACACAAACCTTTGTCAAACAATATTCTATACTTGATGACAACACTTGTCGGGTGAAACACCTCTCGAATGCTTGGTTTTGCTCTAACGCTAACCACATTTGTTTTTCCAAGTGCTTGTTATCTTTGACCCTTTTGAAGGAACAACAAGACGGTGCAACTTTGGAGAGTGTCCATTTCATGCTTCAAGAAGACGAGAACTTGGTGATTGACCACTCCTACACGGCGACGCCATCTCCTTCCCATGGTGATTTGGTTTTCGATCCGAGGTCGGATCTTTCCCAAGGGGGAGGGGATGATGCGGAGCATCCTATGGACATCACCATGTCAAGAGTCCATTCGGCAAGTGACACGTGCGACATCTACTTCTCATACATAAAGGTGAATATTCTACTTTACACGTGTTCACTTGACCCCTTCGAGGATGGTATACTACTTGACACTTCTCCCGTGTGCATGCATAGGTATTGTCGGAGCTTCACAGATGTCGAGGAGGAGTGCAAGCGCCAAGGAATGACTATACCGTCCGCGAAGGAAGCATGGAAGAGAAGGAGGAAGAGAACCTAGCCGCTCGAGAACTTGCTGTACTACCGCTAAGGCCACCCAAGTGGCACTACCGCCCAGCATCCTCCCGACTACCGCTCAACCAGACAAACTCCAGTGATCGAGCGGTATAAGTCCGGTACTACCGCCCCTCCAAGCGGTACTACCGCTCAAGCAGTACTACCGCCCATGAGTACGGTACTACCGCCTTGCCTGTGCACAGCCGCGGGCCTTTGGCCTTGTATCCCTCTCCCACTTACCCCTTCGTGGCTTAGACTATAAATAGACCACCTCCACCTCCTTTCTAGGGTTAGCATTGGTTTAGATCATATGTGAGATAGAGCATTGCTCATCCATTACGGATCTACTCCACGCGAGAGACCGCGGCCCCTCTTCGGAGAAGATCCACCTTGGATTCAAGACCTCCTCACGGAGAAGATCCACCTTGGATTCAAGACCTCCTCACGGAGAAGAACCGGTTACCTTTGTATCGTCCTTTGTTGGATTTGGATCTTGTATCTTACATTTGTGTTCATCGATCTAGCGCATGTGTGATCTATTCTTGTTGGTTGAGTGATTTCTCTCGTGTTCCCCTCGTGTTTCGCATGTGTTTCCCCTCGTGTTCATCACGTTCTTCGTACGGATCCGCTCCTTTCGAGAAAGATCGGCCATCTAGGGTTCCACCCTACATCACGATCCGACTACGAACGTGCGAGACGTCGCGCCTTAGCAATCGCTAAACCAACTTCCGATGGTTATTGACCACGCCGGAGCCCGATCAACCTGACCACGAGGGCCTGTTTCCTGCGAGGAAACGAAGAACAAGCAAGAAACTAAGATTGCAATCTAAATATTGCGAATATACAAGGAAAGCTTTATTAATGAAGGTGGGGTTCTGTGACGCCTTGGTCTGGTCGTTGAACACAAACGAAGTACGCGAAGTTGCAACTATGGCAAACTTTTGATCTAAACAAAACCCAAAGTCTAAACGATGCCCTAAGGGCTATATATATGGGGGAACAGGGGGGGATTTCATGGACCTTGAGGGAGGGGTCTGAAACCAACCCTAACTCTTGTTTCCCCACACATACGGACTCTAAAAACAGCCTATACCTAAGTATTTCGAAATTACATGGGCCTGGACCAATAATAAGGTGACGCAGCACCTAGAATAGCCTCTGGACGAAATTTATGAAGTGGCATCTTGTATATTCCGTCCAAGGCTTCATGCACTCCTTATGGTGGCTTCAAAGTCCAGAAATCATCACTTGTAACTCCGTTCCATTCCCCTTGCGCATGCCATCATCTCCAGGCTTGGTCTTGCTCCAGTGTTCATCCGTCTTATCCTTGCCAGACCCTTCATTTGTAAGCAAAACAAATGTATCCAATTTAGGCAGCATCATATTCTCATGAACATTAGAATCATTACCAAGAAACGAAAGTACCTGATAATTTAATTGGCGTGCGCGAGCTCTAGTAATTGGTCCAGTATATGTAGATGTAGTGGCTGTGGGTGTAAATACGGTATTGATGTCCTCATCATGAATCCAAGGGGATCTTCTCCGTAGAGGGACCGCGGTCTCTCTCGTGGAGTAGATCCGTAATGGATGAGCAAAGCTCTATCTCACATATGAGCTAAACCAATGCTAACCCTAGAAAGAGGGAGGAGGAGGAGTATATATAGTCTAGGGGGGCGAAAGGGTACATGCGCCTCGACCCTTTACTGTGCGCAGAAAGACGGAGCCAGATGTCTGGGCGACGGGCCGGATGTCCGGGCTGGTGGAGTCAGCTTCTGTAGGTTCTAGTGCGTGGCGCCAGATGTCCGGGCTTCTCGCCGGATTTTCGGGCTCGGACCGGATGTCCGGGGCCTGTAGATGTTGGGCGGCTGGGAGGCTGCTGAGGATGATGCTCCAGGGGCCGGATGTCCGGGGTCATGGCCGGATGTCCAGGGCCTGGGAGGTGTTCTTGACTCTTCCCATTGGTTCTCTTCATCCATGGACTTGGTGACTTGTCCGTCTTCATGTACATCTCCGGGAGGGTCCTCTTGACACCTAATCATGCATAGCATATCGGACTTAGGTAGTAGCCATGTCTCGAGTGGATCATACGTTGATATCACTAAGGAAAGAAGTCACCTCGTTCTCGAGAGCTCTAGCTCGTGCTCGTGTCATAGGTCCTCTTGGCTCTTGATGAGACGATGGTAGGTCCATGGGGATGACCATAGGATGCTCCGCATCAGGTTCCCATGACCGGGTATGTTCCTTTTTGGTTGATTTTGACTCCGCATCTAGCTAGTGATCTTGTGCTACTGTTTTGCACTACTATGAGAAAGCAATAATGATATTTTTTGCATCTTTTAATGCCACTAATAATTTGAGGCAATCTTTTGTCACCGCTACTACCACTGATAAAATGAAGTAATAATACATTTAAAATAGAGCTGCTGTCTTAGCTACCATTTCATTTCCAATGTAGATAACTTGTAGAAGGCCTATCCGGCAGAATCAAGTCCATGTGCACTTCATCAATCACATAGCTGCACTAAACTAATTGAGTCCATCATGCCTACCGTCGAGGTGGTGCCGGCCCCCTCTCTAACTGGCGGCCGCCATAATTTTAGTTGAACTGCACATAAA
This sequence comes from Triticum aestivum, assembly GCF_018294505.1. Lineage (NCBI taxonomy): Eukaryota > Viridiplantae > Streptophyta > Magnoliopsida > Poales > Poaceae > Triticum > Triticum aestivum. The sequence continues at coordinate 155,269,780 of NC_057796.1, forward strand.
AAGAGATTGAAATGAGTCAAAGCTCCTTCTACTGCCACACCGAGGTGTTAATCGATGTCAATGAATCGCCTTCATGGCAAGATACATGGATATGAAGAATAACTTGATCTCCAAAAGTCATCTCACACAGGTTAGTACTGTCCTTTATAAGTAGATTGTGCTTTTCATACAGTGCTAACATTGTATTTTTTTAATAAAGCTATTCTATCGCAATCTTTTATCGTTTTGGAAATAAAGTTGCTTCAACTAGTTCCACTATCATAGTAATCGTGCTCTTTCTTATCTGTGCAAATAGGAATACTCAACTACAGATGTTGTGATTGTCAAAAGCATTCGCCAAGTTCTTGGGTTGTATGACATGGCTCACCAAGATGGATTTATTCCCGAGATTCACTTTATCCAACGGCTCTAAAGTGCCATGCGTGTGTGCAAGGAGGAAAGAAATATTTCAGGATGTTGATTGATGATTCCACTAGATTCTGCTATGTGTATATGTGAAATACTAAGGATGATGTAGAATATTTCAGCTGCCAAAGCTTGACCTGAGTGGCCTTAAAAAGGACTGGTTTCAATGTTTAAGCAAATCCTTGGATCAAATTGCTTACATGAAGCATCGATCAATTTTTATTTATGTGTTCACATTCTCACAACGTTTGAGTTGTACAATTACGATTGGCTCTGATCTGTGAAGCATTGAGATGTGTAGGCATCTTTGTTGTACTTATTATTTGAATCTAATGGGTTGGCTCTGAATTTTGCAACGTGGGAATCATTGAGATGTGTAGGCATCTTTGTTTTACTTACTATTTGAATCTTATTGGTTGGTTCTGAATCTTGCAAGCTTGGAAACATGGCATGATGATGCAAAGGACAAAAACCATAACAAGTTATTCAAACTTGGTAGTATTGTCTGTGTTAAAGTGCAGCAAATGAGTTGATCGTGTGCGCCTTGAGAATAATAATTCTAATTGCTATGGATGTTGATCTTGTGGACTGATAGAACGAGCCAATGCTTTCCTTGTTTTAAGAATAAATTTAATTAAAGATAATAAAATTTAAGTAAAGTGACCACTAACACTTGCTATTACAGTACCAATACAGACCCACTCGTGAACCGACGTGTGACCGGAATTGGGTTCTCGGCTTCCACACGGGTTTAATGGAGGCGTTTGAATGCGCCGAGGGGGCATGTTCTGCTCAGCGAGCGAGGGAGGCGTAGTAACTATTGTCGCCTGTACACACTCAGTTTACTGTTGAATGCAGTTCCCCAAGAGCTGAAAAACAAACTGTTGTCGCCGCCTACCCACTCGTTCGCCATCAATTACAGTTCCCCAAGATTGGAAAAACAAACTGCTGCTGCCACGGTGCCGCCCCCAGTACACACCGATCGTCTTGATATCCCCCTGCCCTCAATCCCCACAAAATGAGAACCGCCACATCAACTGTGCGTGAGAAGAGACTCCAATGGCGATCCGAGAGGTGAGCCTGCTAGATATGGACTTCAGCAAGGAGTTGACCTTTGAGTTCCCCGTTCTAACCCATGGCAGCACCAAGTTGAATGTGATGTACACCAACGATCCGGACTCGGTGAAGCTCTGCCTCGCCATGTTCAAGTAGTACGTACAGGAGGAGAAATGATGTAGGGTGAAACCCTGTACGACCGATCTTTCACGAAAGGAGCGGATCCCAACTATGGTCACGAAGAACACGAGGGGAAAACGAGGAAAAATAAGAGGAAACACGAGAGAATCACTCAACCAACAAGAATAGATCACACATTCCCTAGATCGATGAACACAAAGGTGAGATACAAGATCGAAACCCAACAAAGGACGATACAAAGGTAACCGGTTCTTCTCTGTGAGGAGGTCTTGATGGGGCCACCCAAGTGGGGGTCTTGAATCCGCTTGGAAGGATCTTCTCCGGTGGAGGCGCGTCTCCGAGGAGAAGGTAACCAAGTGGATGAGCAAAGCTCTCACACAAACATGAGCTAATCCTTTGCTAACCCTAGATAGGATGAGGTGGGGGAGTATATATAGTCTATCTACACGAAGGGGTAAGTGAGAGGGGGATACATGGGCTCTAGGCTCGTTCTCTGCGTTGGCAGGGCGGTAGTACTGCCTATGGGCGGTAGTTCTGCTTGAACTGAGCGGTAGTACCAGACCCGGGTCGTGCGAACACTGGCATTTGTCGGGTTTAGCGGTAGTGGCGAGCGGCAGTGAGGAGCGGTAGTACCGCTTAGGGAGGGCGGTAGTACCGCCCGTTCTGGAGCGGCCGGATCCTCTTCATGCTCTTGATGTCCATCTTGCACCTTAGCTTCTTCTAGGCTGGTTCCTTGGTACCTAAGCACACAAAGCATCTCCGCTTGAGGTAGTAGCCATTTCTCAAGTGGGACATACGTGATATCACTAAGGAAGGAAGTCACCTCGTTCTCGAGAGCTCTAGCTCATGCTCGTGTCATGGGTCCTCTTGGCTCTTGGTGAGGCGATGGTAGGTCCATGGGGATGACCATAGGATGCTCCGCATCATCTCCCCTCCCTTGGGAAGGATCCGACCTCGGATCGAAATCCTCGTCACCATGGTACGAGGAAAGATAATTGATGTTGAAGATGTCGCTCACGGAGTACTTGTCGCGTGGGATGTCGATCTTGTATGCGTTGTCGTTGTAGCGTGCAACCTTGAAGGGTCCATCCGCTTGTGGTAGAAGTTTGGACTTGCGTTCTTGAGGGAAGCGTTCCTTGCGAAGGTGTAGCCACACAAGATCTCCAACGTTGAATATCATGGGTTGCTTGTTGACGTTGAGCTTGGTCGCGAGACGTTGTACTTGACGCTCAATGGTGTGCCTTGTATCTTCATGCATCTTCTTAAGGTGGTTGACTCGTGCACTTGCGTCCATGTTTGTGAGCTCTTGTAGCCGTAGAGGTAGAATGTCCAATGGGGACAACGGGTTGAAGCCGTAGACGACCTCGAAGGGGGACTTGCCGGTAGTCTTGTGTCTTGCACGGTTGTAGCCGTACTCGGCGATAGGAAGGCACTCCTCCCATTCCTTGATGTTCTTATTTATCAACAAACGTAGGAGAGTGGAGAGCGTACGGTTCATCACCTCCAATTGGCCGTCGGTTAGTGGATGATATGTCGTGGAGAATAGGAGCTTGATTCCGAGCTTGGCGCATAAGGTCTTCCAAAAGTAACTCAAGAACTTGACGTCGCGGTCCGAGATAATTGTCTTTGGCACTCCATGTAGACGCAATATTTCCCTACAAAAGAGATTGGCAACATGTGAAGCATCGTCTATCTTGTTGCAAGGAATGAAATGTGCCATTTTAGAGAATCAGTCCACAAAAACAAACACGGAATCCTTTCCATTTCGAGTTCTAGGCAAACCAAGCACAAAATCCATGCTAATATCTTCCCATGGTTGATATGGAATTGGAAGTGGCATGTAAAGGCCATGACATTCAGCTTTAGACTTAGCTTTGCGACATGTAGAGCATCGTTTGGTGAAGCGGTTGACGTCGCGAAACATCTTTGGCCAAAAATAGTTCTTGGAGAGCGTAGCAAGTGTCTTGTCACGTCCAAAATGTCCCATTAGTCCTCCTCCATGAGATTCCTGCAAAACCAACAAACGAAGAGAAGACTCGGGGATGCAAAGTTTGTTTGCTCTCATAAGGTATCTGTCTTTGATGTAATAGCGTTCCCAAGATGTATGCGTCAAACATTTTGTATAAGGAATGGCAAAAGTAGGATCATGCTCATACAAGTCTTTTATGTGCTCAAAGCCAATGACATTCAATTCAAGTTGAGTAACAAGCATGCATATACGGGAAAGTGCATCCGCCACAACATTGTCCTTACCTTTAATATACTTGATGACATAAGGAAAAGACTCAATAAATTCACTCCATTTAGCATGACGCTTGTTCAACTTAGTTTGACCCTTAAGATATTTAAGTGTTTCATGATCGGTATGGCTGATGAATTCATGAGGGCGTAGGTAATGTTCCCATTCACGCAAAACTCGCACTAAAGCATAGATGGGATAATTGAGTTGCGCTCCGGAAAGTTTCTCACTAAAATAAGCAATTGGGCGCTTCTCTTGTGTTAACACACCTCCTATGCCATTACCACTAGCATCGCAATGGATTTCAAAAGGTTTGTCAAAGTTGGACAATGCAAGCATGGGAGCATGAGTAAGCAAATTCTTGAGCTCATTGAAAGCGCTATCTTGAGATGGTCCCCAAACAAAGGGTCCATTCTTCTTACTCAAAGCATGCAAAGGTGAAGCAATGGTGCTAAAATCCTTCACAAATGTATGGTAGAAACCGGCGAGACCAAGAAAACTACGCACTTGTTGCAAATTAGTTGGTTGGGGCCAAGTTTTAATAGCATTGATCTTAGAGTCATCAACATGAACACCCTTAGAAGATACTACGAAACTGATGCGGAGCATCCAACGATCATCACCATGTACACTCGAGCCTACGCCATTGGACCTAAAGTGAACTCGCTCCTTTACGAATCTTCCCTTTCCGCATGCAAGACATGGATGCTACTTCAAGCGCGGACCTTGTTCATACTAAGGTACGCCCGAGGAGACCATGGAGAACCCAAGGACCAAGGCCAAGCGTGCGCGGAAGCAAAGGAAGGAGAAGGAAGAAGAGACAGCTGCTACAGGCCCCGGACATCCGGCCCCAGCCCGGAAATCCGGCGCCCATCATAGAAGACACCGGAAGCTGAACCAAGTCAGCCCGGACATCCGGCCCCCAGGCCCGGACATCCGGCCCGTCGCGAGCCACCGGACATCCAGCCCAGCTCCCAGAAATCCGGCGCCCCATCACAGAAGCTGGACCCTGCCAGCCCGGACATCCGGCCCCAGTGCCCGGACATCTGGCGTCTCGGGAAGGCCCGGACATCCGGCCCGTCGCCCGGACATCCGGCCCCCTCTGCCTGCGTGCAACGCATCTGGGCCGAGGCCAATGTACCCCTTCGTCCCTTAGACTATATATACTCCCCCACTTCCTCCTAGTTAGGGTTAGCATTGGTTTAGCTCATAGTTGAGATAGAGCTTTGCTCATCCATTACGGATCTCCTCCTCGAGAGAGACTGTGGCCCCTCTCCGGAGAGGATCACCTTGGATTCAAGACCCCCTCTTGGGTGGCCCCCATCAAAACCTCCTCACGGAGAAGAACCGGTTACCTTTGTATCGTCCTTTATTGGATTTGGATCTTGTATCTCACGTTTGTGTTCATCGATATAGCGCATGTGTGATCTATTCTTGTTGGTTGAGTGATTTCTCTCGTGTTCCCCTTGTGTTTCCCTCGTGTTTCCCCTCATGTTCATCGCGTTCGTCATAGGGATCCGCTCCTTTCGTGAAAGATCGGCCATCTAGGGTTCCACCCTACATCATCTTGGATCAGAGCTTAGGTTTATAACGAATTTGGAGCCTCCCCGTTGTGTTTTCTAGCCTAGTTTTGTTGATTTTCCCAAATTCGAAAATCCCCACCAAAAAATAGACCCCAAATTTTTTTGTGATTTGTTGGTGTGATGATGTTTTGTTGATTTTGATCCATGGATTTGCTTTGTTACTTGTGGATCTAGCTTTCTCGCACTTTTCCCCACTTTCCATCCACGAAATCACCGCAATTTTGCCCCCGAAATCATCAATTTCCACCCCCAAAATCGAGTTCCTCGAGTTCATCCTCGGATTTGGAGCCCGGACATCCGGCCCGTAGCCCCGGACATCCGGCTCCTGGAGCGCATTTTCGCGCAAGGTTCTGGACATCAGGTCCCGGAAATCCGGCCCGAGCCCTGGATGTCCGACCCCTATGATTTCAGCTTTTCCCGTTTCACCGTTTTGTGCATAACTAATTCATCCGGAGTCCGTTTTTGACGTTCTTTAGCTCGTTTTGAAGCTATTGACGTCCCCCATCCCACAAAAATACTACCATCACCATTTGACTCCATAAATATTTTAGAACTTTGACATCTTTGCCTAGGGCTTCCACCATATCATCCGAATAACCACCACCGACTTCCGCGACCTAACGAATTTTGTTCCCCTTTGCGTTTGAGGTTGTTTGAATTGTGATTCAAGTCTCCTAAGGTGTTTCGGCTACTTAGGTACGATTGCTTCTTCATCAACCACCACCATAACTTCCGCATAGGCTTACCCACCATAAACTTCCACCACCCCAACTTAACCCAATTTTGTTTGTGCTGCGAGTTGTGTCTCCTAAGGTGTTTCGGCTACTTAGGGACCGTGCTTCGAACTCCGACACCGTGTATAATCCACCACCTTACCCTTGACTTCCGCATTGCGTCTCAAAACCCATCATTGCATTTCCGCAATCCCTTTGAGTTTCCGCAAAACCACCACCGCATTCCCGCTACCACCATTTGACATTTGACATTTGAGATTTTGAGTTCGCGATTTTTCCGTTTCCTAAGGTGTTTCGGCTACTTAGGGACGAGTATCCATCATCTTGGTATCTACATCAATAACACCGCTACTCATCGTCGCCTCGGACGGTAACCTCCATATCATCTTGGTATCGTGGTATCCCTCATTTGTATATTCCCTTGCAATTGCATTGATAACCCCTAGCCCATTTTGCGTTACTTGCCTATCGAGACTAGCCATTTGAGTATTGCCGGCAACGTTACTTGTGCACATTAGTGATCATAGCTCCCATTGCATACATACCATATCATATTGGTATCATCATATCATATCTTGTGTCACAAGATTGTTCCCGCATATACACAATTGCTATCTTGGTTTGTGCATTTTGCAAAGTGGCCATACAAAAAAAAAGAATAAGCTTTTAAGCAAAAGAGAAGAGCAAAGAAGCTTGTAAGCAAGTGCCATAGCATCATACCACATTGCATATAAGATTGTCATATCCGATCATCTTGGATCAAACACCGGGAACCATACATATAGCATACTTGGGATAGAAAGTTTATCCATTTTGCATCTTATAGGTTGTGCACAAGTGTCGTATCCGCCTATTGAGCAATCGTGCTAGCGTCTCTCTTGAGTTGTGTAACACGAGCGTTTTCCGTGGACTCCACATTTTGTGCTCATTCCTTGGCTGCACGACCCCATCTATCTATCCGTGTGTGTGTTTCCGTGTGCCATTCATTGCTATTGGTCTACTTGTTTCACTTGCGAATTTGTGAATCTTTTTCAACATTATTGACTCTTGCTAACATTTTGCATCAAATTTTTGTGCCACTATCCTCACCGAGCTCCACCATAAGCCTTCCTTGTGTAGGTGTGAGAAACCGACAAGAATTGGTACCAATTGTGCTATTTCCTTGTTACACATTGAGTGATCATTGATCCATCTTCAACATCGGTCAAGGTACATTTGGTATAAGTTCTTCTCTTTCTCCACTCATATTTGCTCGAGTCTTGTGATGGATAGGCAAGGCATTTCATCTCCGGTCTTCGACAACAACGACGGTGTGAACAACTACATCACCAAAATGTCCATCTTCGGACTACAACACGAAATGCAAGGCGCACAATCTACCTTGCGAGAGCGCCTCGACAACCTCGCCATCGACATACGACACTCCGAAGTAAGGAAAAGGGACTACATCGACACCAAGTTGGGCGAGCTAAAGGATCAACTACGAGACATGGTGGCCGACTACAAGTCTTCTTCCCCTTCATCATCCTCAAGGCGGCGGCGAGAAAGTCGATTATCTTCGGAGCGCAAACAAGATGCAAGCGCAAGTCGTCCACATCCACATCTCTATGGCGACCATCGCCAACATCGTCATGAAGGGCAAGACACCTCCAAGCATCTTGTGCACGACGAGGACGTCTACTACGAGCTCAAGTGCGACAACGACACCATCATCATGAAGATGCTCCACAAGCGCAAACGTACAAGTCCCAACAAGCCCTACTTCACGCCAAGTCCAAGCTTCATGAGCATAAGAGAAGACCGCGAGATGAGCACCACCAAGACGGAGCTATGGCTCATACCACCACTTCGGCATTTTCGCCAAGTGCTATCAAGGCATCTTCGCCTTTGGACGTACAACATCTTCGCCTACTTCCCACGAGTACGCCCACAACGACTTTATCAAGTCCAAGGCAACTGCAACTATTACCGAAGTGATAGAGGCGAGGGTGTCCCGATCTTTCGATGAGATGATAACTATCGATTTGGTGGAGTCGACTTTCACGATCCGACTACAAACGTGCACGACGTTGCGGCTTAGCAATCGCTAAACCAATCTCCTGAGGTTACTGACGATGCCGGAAGCATGATCAGCCTGACCACGAAGGTCTATTCCTGCAAGCAATCAAAGAACGAGCAAGAATATGATAAAGCAATCTGAATATTGCAAATATATATGAAGTATTGATAATGGTGGGGATCCGTAAGCGGTCTTGGTCTGGTCGTTGGACACAAACGAAGTACACAAAGTTGCAATGGCTAACTTTTAACTAAACAAATCCCAAGGAAAAAGCTACTAGATGGATATTCTTATATAGGAGCAAGGGGTGGCGGCCAAGGAGGTGGGAGGACGTCCCAAGGCAGCTTAAAACCAACCCTAGGTCTTACAAGGCTCATGGGCCCAAGTGGAGGTGATGCAACACCTTTGGACTTGTTGTTTGACTCGGATTCTGCTGCAGCGTCAGATTGTTTCGTCCATATCTCAACGCTCCGGACGAATTTAAAGCTGAATCCAATTGGGTCGGAAAGAGGACGAAATCTACTTTCCAACAAAAAAATCACCCAATTCGGAATCCGTATGAAAAAGTTGTTGGCGTTTTGAGTCAGGTATGTCTGTGCAGTCCGAATCTGAATCCAGAACGTGAGAGACTTGGACTCTATCTTCTCTTGGCCCAAAAGTGACGTGAGACGACTTTTTGAACAGAACCTAAACTTATCCTTTCCCCTATCTTCATATGTGGATTGTACAAATGTCCCATACACCTGCAATTTGACAAAACACAAACGTGTGTGAAGTATTTTTGTTCTGGACAACATAAATATATTATTGAATAGTTTGCACTAGAAATCACCTGACAAATATGCATGTATGCAATATTTTTGGTCGTATCCAAGGTAGTCATGTCTTCATCATAACAAGCCCTAGTTCACGCCAAGTCCAAGCTTCATGAGCATAAGAGAAGACCGCGAGACGAGCACCACCAAGATGGAGCTACGGCTCATACCACCACTTCGGCATTTTCGCCAAGTGCTATCATGGCATCTTTGACTTTGGACGTACGGCATCTTCGCCTACTTCCCACGAGTACACCCACAACTACTTCATCAAGTCCAAGGCGACCACCTACGATCGAGGGCGACACTTCCATCTTCGGAAGCCCCTCAAGGAAGATGGCCGAGCATGGGAATTTCCCTTCGGTCATGGAGACGAGCTACGAGGTGCCACTTCATATGGGCCTCCAACAACAAGACGGCGTCAACAAGGTTGAGCAAGGGCCATCCCATTCGACCACGGCGACGAGCACGAACCTCTTCAACAAAATGAAGACGGCGCCCATATTGGACTCATACTCCGAGTCAAGCTACGAGACCGCACGTGAGACCTTATCTTTGGTCTTGGAGGAGAGTGATGATGTGCCATCTTCGGCCTTCATCCACGGCTACGATTGCGACATGATTGAGCATGGAGACATTTGCACAAACATCTCTCCGACACCCACATATGTGCCCCAATTCCCATGTGAGGAGAGCCACCCCACCATGAGTGATATGAGTGACTCCACCATATGTGACATTGAGAGCATTTCCTATGAGAGGATGAGTGTGACCACCACTAGCCCCACACATGAGAGCATGCCAGACATCTTATGTGAGGTTGAGCTCCATTTGAGTGACTCCACCAACAATATGAGTGAGAGCATCTTTGAGGGAGTGAGTGAGCCACAACACTTAGTGAGTGAGGTAGTTGACACGGCATGTCAGGCCACTATGATTTCTAACGACTTAACCTCTACTCCGAGTGTGTTTTCTTTGGTGCTAGGTCTCCTACATGACGACATGCCTATCCTTGACGATTCCATACCTCCAATGGGAAAACCGATGGCCATGGTGGACGATGATGAACCCCCCACATGGTACCATCAAGTTGCAACCTCACCTACAACACATGAGCTACGCTCCAAAGGTAACATAGGTGATAGTGCTTCTCTTGTCCCACTAGTGGACTATCTTACCAATGATTGCTTGCATGATGTTGATCCACCTATTCCAATGGTTCATGCTAGTGCGACCTCTTCATGTCATGACTTACCAATTTATGATGAATATGATGATGAGCATGTTGAGTTGCCTAGTTGTGATGCTATGCTCCATAGGATATCATGTGAAAATTCTATTGGTCACTTCATGTTTGACAATCCATTGAACTTGTCATATGCTATGAGTGAGATCTCCCATATTATATCATTTCAATCTCAACATAGTAACTATGCATGCCCCATTAAAATACATCCCATTTTGCAGTTATGGCATAGATGACGAGATGATGGTCATTGGCTTTTGTTTTTCATGCGATGGTATTGCTATGCTTCCTTTACATGATTTGCGCAATTCATCTACTATGCCATGTCATGATCACATTGTTCCAAATATGCTTTGTTTTGGATGTTGTCAATATTCTCCATGTGATGTTTCTACAAATGCTCATGAGGAGACCCCCATAGTTTCCTCATACATATTAGGAGATTTTGATGCATTCCATACTTATCATGATTCCCATAATTTTTTGCACCATATGCATTCCATGAATAACAATGCTCTACATATTTCTCATGATGCATTACACCCTTTGAGTCTCCATTATGCTATACATAACAACAAACCTCTCATGATGGATGACATGTTTCTATATCACGCATCTCATTTATTTGAGCATTGCATATTTTGTGCTAACCAACACAAGCACGTGCGCATCATGATGGATGATGTGTACATCTACCACGCACACACAATTTTCCCTTTGTCTTTGTTTTGTGTAGGTACCCATGTAGACTCGTCAACCTCTGAATCCCAAGAGTTCATGAAATGAGCTCTTGAGAGCAACGGCGATTTGGGATCACGTGGACTATCCTTACCACCGTTCCCTTTGCGCAACGACTTCGCGCATTCCTTTTACTTGGCTCTCACACGGCTTTGGGCTATATATCACTTGTTACGTTATGTCCATTTTCCCGTGTTCACTTTGCATGCTATGCCTCTTTCTATGATTTTTCCATGCAATTGTGACCCTTGCTTGCATCTACCCATGATTCACCATTATGCTACTCCTATGTGTATTTGCATGTTTGGTGGAGATCCTTGTTGCTATTGCCATGTTTATCATGTTTATCATGTGCCTCATGCTATTGTTGATTCTTGTGTTGGGAGAGTCATGATGTTCCATTGCTATTTACATAGTACTTCTTGCCAATACAATGATGATACTTTCCTCATATCTTGCTTTTTTGCTTGTGTTATGTCATGTGCTTTATTCATGCCCACTATTTGCACACATGACATACTTGCCATGATTCCCTCTAGTATGTTGCATCTTCGCACTACTAGCTTGCTTGACTTGATCACTATGATTGCTTGCTTTGTCGCATCACCCATGTTCCACTCATACTTGCTTTCTTGGGTTGATGACATATATGTTCATGCCTCTCACATGATATATCTTGATCTTTGTCACTTGTCTCCATTAGTTGCACCTCTCATATGCCATCATAGTGAGTGCACCCATGCTATGCTTATTGATCGTGGAGACTTGGACATATTACTTGTGATGCATGCTTGCTTGTTTAAGCCTATTGTCTTTGGTTGTAGTTGCATCATATGCTTTCATACCATACCACACCTTGTCCTTTCTTATGATAAGAATGATGAAAACACTTGTTGGGTATCTCACCACTCGAATGATAGGTTTTGCACTTACGCTAACCTCATTTGTTTTTCCGAGTGTTTGTCATGTTCTTTCATTTTCAGGAATTCACAAGGAGGTACCATCGCGAGACATATTGGTCATGCGAAGGCGTACATGATGTGCAACACCAACATTTTCGACATCCTCATAAAGGTGAACTCATTCCCTTTGAGCCATTCTCAAATATGCATATTGGATGGGCCATACTTTCATTGTTGTTTCCTTCTTCTTGTCTACATGATACATATATTGGATGGAGGACCGACATTTGATATGGACCCTTTGGACCTTCAAGTTGAGGAGTGCCCGGACTTAGTGGATGCACCACCGGACCAACACTTCTACCACGACATCGAGCTATGGTACACCACCACCCATGAAAAATTTGCATCTTATGCATGGATTGACACACATTATGCTTGTCTTGTTGCACCTATTCCCATGTCATCCATGATATATGAGCTTGTGCATTTTCTTAGCAAATTTGTTGTGATCTTTCTTGATGGCATATTCATACATCATGATCATATTGCCTACCATCAATTGCATGATAACATAATCATATTGAGCATCCATTGCCATATTCATGCTATTGATCAACCGTCTCACTATGACATCATTTTGCACCATGGTTGCATAGATCATATTCACAACACATTTGTGTGCACAATGAATGCTTTTGCTCCCATGAATGCTTTACATCTCATTCCATATCATCTTGCTATGCTTCATGTGCTTTGTCATGAACAACCTTGCCTCGCGGACTCATTCGTATATGATGGACACCTTGTGTGTGCTAACCATTGTATTTCCAAGTGTCGTTTGTGTTTTCTCTTTTTGCATGTGTACCACTCCGGAAACACCTTGGAGTACTTGGATTGCGCCATGACTTCCACTCCGTCCAATTACATGTCCGTCCACGACAACCATTTCCATGGTGATGAGGATTTCGATCCGAGGTCAGATCTTTACCAAGGGAGGGGAGATGATGCGGAGCATCCGACAATCATCCCCATGTACACTCGAGCCTACGCCATTGGACCTAAGGTGAACTCGCTCCTTTACGAATCTTCCCTTTCCGCATGCAAGACATGGATGCTACTTCAAGCGCGGACCTTGTTCATACTCAGGTACGCCCGAGGAGACCATGGAGAACCCAAGGACCAAGGCCAAGCGTGCGCGGAATCAAAGGAAGGAGAAGGAAGAAGAGACAGCTGCTACACACCCCAGACATCCGGCCCCAGCCCGGACATCCGGCCCGACCCCCGGAAATCCGGCGCCCATCACAGAAGACACCCGAAGCTGAACCAAGTCAGCCCGGACATCCGGCCCGTCGCGAGCCGCCGGACATCCGGCCCAGCTCCCGGAAATCCGGTGCCCCATCACAGAAGCTGGACCCTGCCTGATAGAGCCAAAGGTGTCCCGTCTTTTGATGAGATGGTGGCTATCCTTTTGGAGGAAGTCGACTTTGACAATCCGACTACGAATGTGCGAGGATGTCGCGCCTTAGCAATCGCTAAACCAACTCCGAGGGGCTATTGACCACGCCGGAGCACGATCAACCTGACCACGAAGGTCTGTTTCCTGCAGGCAAACGAAGAACAAGCAAGAAACTAAGATTGCAATCTGGATATTGCGAATATAAGAGGAATGCTTTATTGAACAAGGTGGGGTTCTGTGACGCCTTTGTGTGGTCGTTGAACACAAACGAAGTACGTGAAGTTGCAGCTATGGCGAACTTCTAATCTAAACAAAACCCAAAGTCTAAACGGTGCCCTAAGGGCTGTATATATGGAGGAAGAGGGGGGAATTTTGTGGCCCTTGGGGAAGGGGTCCGAAACCAACCCTATCTCTTGTTTCCCCACACATACGGACTCTAAAAATAGCCTATACTTATGTATTTCGAAATTACATGGGCCTGGCCCAATAATAAGGTGACACAGCACCTAGAATAGCCTCTGGAAGAAATTTATGAAGTGGCATCTTGTATATTTCGTCCAAGGCTTCATTCACTCCTTATGGTGGCTTCAAAGTCCTGAAATCATCACTTGTAACTCCGTTCTTGTTCCCCTTGCGCATGCCATCAACTCCATGCTTGTTCTTGCTCCAATGTTCATCCTTCTCCAAGCTAGGCCCTTCATTTGTAAGCAAAACAAAAGTATCCAATTTAGGCAGCATCATATTCTCATGAACATTAGAATTATTACCAAGAAACGAAAGTACCTGGTAATTTAATTGGCGTGCGCGAGCTCTGGTAATTGGTCCATTATATGTAATAGTAGGGGCTGTGGGTGTAACAATGGTATTTGTGTCCTCATCATCCTCCCCTTCTGGAAATGAAGTCGTCCTCGACGGAAGCTCATCTTCCTCACCCAAATAAGGCTTCAAATCTGCAATGTTAAAAGTGGGACTAACCCCAAAATCTGCAGGTAGCTCAAGTTTATATGCATTACCATTTATTTTCTCTAACACCTTAAAAGGACGATCAGCACGTGGCATTAGCTTTGATTTGTGCAAATTAGGAAATCTATCCTTACGCAAATGTAACCAAACAAGATCTCCAGGTGCAAACACAACATGTTTTCTACCCTTACCTCCAGCAAGTTTATATTTAGCATTCATACGCTCAATGTTTTCCTTAGTTAACTCATGCATTTTTAAAATCAATTCAGCACATTCTTTAGCATCAAATTTAACCTTCTCCGAAGATGGAAGAGGCAACAAATCAATTGGTGCACGAGGTAGGAAACCATACACTATTTCAAAAGGGCACATCTTAGTAGTAGAATGCAATGAACGATTATAAGCAAATTCAATATGAGGCAAGCATTCTTCCCACATTTTCTTATTATTCATCAAAACAGCCCTAAGCATAGTAGACAATGTTCTATTGACTACTTCAGTTTGTCCATTAGTTTAGGGGTGACAAGTAGTACTAAAAAGCAGTTTAGTCCCCAACTTAGCCCATAAACATCTCCAAAGTGGCTAAGAAATTTAGTATCACGATCTGAAACAATAGTATTTGGCACACCATGCAAGCAAATAATTTCACGAAAGAACAAATCAGCAACATTAACAGCATCATCGCTTTTATGACATGGTATAAAGTGTGCCATTTTCGAGAATCTATCCACGACAACAAATATGCTATCCCTCCCTTTCTTTGTTTGAGGTAAACCTAAAACAAAGTCCATAGATATATCCTCCCAAGGAACACTAGGTACAGGCAAAGGCATATATAAACCATGAGGATTGAGTCGTGACTTAGCTTTTTGACATGTAGTGCAGCGAGCAACAAAACGCTCAACATCCCGTCTCATCTTTGGCCAAAAGAAATGTGTAGCAAGTATATCCTCCGTCTTCTTCATGCCAAAGTGTCCCATTAGTTCTCCTCCATGCGCCTCCTGCAACAACAAAAGACGAACGGAGCTAGCTGGAATGCATAGCTTGTTAGCACGAAACACAAATCCATCGTTAACGACGAACTTGTAACATGTTCTACCTTCTTTACAATTCTGCAATACATCTTTAAATTCAGCATCATGCACATATTGATCTTTGATGGTCTCCAAACCAAATATTTTAAAGTCAAGTAGTGAGAGCATAGTATAACGATGAGACAATGCATCAGCAATAACATTTTCTTTACCCTTCTTGTGTTTAATGACATAAGGGAAAGTCTCAATGAATTCAACCCATTTAGCATGTCTACGGTTCAGTTTTGCTTGACTTTTAATGTGTTTCAAAGATTCATGATCAGAATGTATAACAAATTCTGTGGGCCATAAATAATGTTGCCATGTTTCTAAAGTCCGAACAAGAGCATATAATTCTTTATCATAAGTAGAATAGTTCAGACTAGGCCCACTCAATTTTTCAGAAAAGTATGCAACAGGTTTGCCATCTTGTAATAACACACCTCCTAATCCAATTCCACTAGCATCACATTCAAGCTCAAAAGTCTTATTAAAATCAGGAAGTTGGAGTAAAGGAGCATGTGTCAACTTATCTTTCAATACCGTGAAGGCTTCTTCCTGTGCGGTACCCCAAACAAAAGGCACATTCTACTTTGTAAGCTCATTGAGAGGTGCGGCAATGGTGCTAAAATCTCTCACAAAACACCTATAGAAACCAGCGAGTCCAAGAAAACTCCGCACTTGTGTTACCGTTTTGGGCTGCGGCCAACTCTCAATAGCTTCAATCTTGGCTTTATCAACTTCAATTCCATGTGGAGTAACAACATAGCCAAGAAAAGATACTCGGTCGGTGCAAAAGGTGCACTTCCCAAGGTTACCAAACAAACGTGCATCACGTAGAGCAATAAAAACAGCACGTAAATGTTCCAAATGTTCTTCCAAAGATTTGCTATAAATCAATATATCATCAAAATAGACCACCACAAATCGTCCAATGAAAGCACGTAAAACTTCGTTCATTAGTCTCATGAAAGTACTAGGTGCATTAGTTAACCCAAAAGGCATGATTAACCACTCATATAAACCAAACTTAGTTTTAAATGTTGTTTTCCATTCATCTCCCAATTTCATACGAATTTGATGGTATCCACTACGCTAATCAACTTTGGAGAATATTGTAGAGCCACTCAATTCATCAAGCATATCATCTAGCCTAGGAATAGGATGACGATAACGAATAGTAGTATTATTAATGCCTCTACAATCAACACACATACGCGACGTACCATCCTTTTTCGGCACTAGAATAATAGGAATAGCACAAGGACAAAGGGATTCACAAATATAACCTTTGTCGAGCAGCTCCTGTACTTGACGCATAATCTCCTTCGTCTCCTCTGGATTGGTACGGTATGGTGCACGGTTGGGTAGCGATGCACCGGGAATTAAGTCAATTTGATGCTCAATCCCTCGAATAGGTGGTAATCCCGGTGGCACGTCTTGTGGGAAGACGTCAGCGAACTCCTGCAAAATGTTAGTGACTGCAGGGGGCAAAGAGGAAGGCACGTCCTCGAATGAAAATAATGCCTCTTTGCACACAAAATCATAGCAAATAGATTTGCTAAAAACTAGCTCATCAATATCATATTTGGTGGCAAGTAAACATGCACTTTTCAATTTAATTTCAGAAGCAACACTAGATGGTTTATTATTAGGCTTCATTTGTTGCTCAAATTCTTTTGCCACAATCTGATTTTCACTATTATTTTTCTCTTGTTTTGCTTTATTAGCTCTATGAATATCTTCTTTCAAAATGTAATCCGGAGTCATAGGAAGCAAAGTAATATTTGTATCCTTATGAACAAGAGTATATTGATTGTTTCTACCATGGTGTACAGAATTTTTATCAAATTGCCATGGTCTACCAAGTAATAAGGAACATGCTTGCATAGGTACCACATCACAATCAACATAATCAGCATATGTAGAGATACTAAAATGCACCCGAACAATACGTGTTACCTTAACCTTGCCGCTGTTGTTGAACCATTGGATGTAGTAAGGATGTGGATGTGGTCTTGTGGTGAGAGATAGCTTCTCCACCATCTCCATGCTAGCCAAGTTGTTGCAACTCCCTCCATCTATGATGACGCGAATAGAGCGTTCCTTCACAACTCCCTTTGTATGCAACAAATTATGCCTCTGATTTTGCTCAGCTTGTGTAACCTGCACACTCAAAAGACGTTGAGCAACTAAACATTCATACCTGTCAGCATCTTCAGCAGCCATGTATTGCGTCTCATGATCAGAATCATTTCCACCGTGTTCTTCACGTGTATTAAGAGCCAAAGTCTCCTCATCATAGTCACTAGCGGACTCATACCCACCATCCTCAGTAGCAATCATCACACGCTGAGATTTGCATTCTCTCGCAAAATATCCTCTTCCCTTACAACGATGACAAATAATATCACTTGTGTGCCCTGTTGATGCCATGGAAGAAGAGCTCTGTGCAGGCCCGGCAAGTGTGTTCTTGGCAGATAGTGGTGGTTGTGCCTGCTTTCTTGTATCACGGTTGGAGGTGGCACCTGAAGGAGGTGATGGTGCAGTGGAAGTAGATGATGCACGTGGTGTCCATGATGAAGGTCGACCTGCAGAAAAGTTAGTTCGCGCCAATGCATGTCGATCCTGCACTTCACGTTCAGCTTTACAAGCAAGATGAAATAAACGAGTGATATTATTATAATCCTTATACTCTAGAATGGTCTGAATCTCTCTATTTAATCCACCCATAAAACGTGCAAGCATAGCTTCATTCTCCTCAACAATTACACATCTAATCAAGCCAGTTTCTAATTCCTGATAATATTCTTCCATAAAAAAATTTCCGAGTCTTAAGCGTTGCAATTTTTGAAGTAATTCACGTTGATAATATGGTGGAACCCAACGAGTACGCATAGCAGTTTTCAAAGCAGCCCAAGTAGCTGGAACAGGATATAATCTACAATGTTCAGACCACCAAACACGTGCAAAGCTAGTGAAAGCACAAACAGCAGCAGGAACACGTCTCTCCTCAGGATATTGTAAACATGTAAATCGTTGTTCAGTTTCTAACTCCCAAGTAAGATATAAATCAGGAACATATCTACCCTCAAATGGTGGAATATTCAATTTCAGTTTAGGGAGATGGTCATGATCTCGTACCTGAGGGGGAGCCCTAACATTGCCATTATTTGCATGTGGACGACCTGGTGGTTGTGGTGCTGGTGGTTGCACGTAGTTCTGATTTTGATCAACCTCATCCTCGTAATCTCTCGCATAATCATCCTCCTCCACATCAGCAGCAGGAGCCACAGAAGTATCAATAGCAGCACCAGCAGTTTGGCCAGGCTGAAGAGGGACACGGCTCGCTCAGCGGAGGGCTGTTTCCCGACGTGGAGGTAGTCGTTGTTATTGTTGTTGTTGTTGCAGCAGAGGTGCAGCTGGTGGTGGAAGATGGGCAAGCAGTTCATTAAATCTGTTATCAAGCTTTGTTTCGAACGTCTTCTCAAGGCCAGTGATCTTCTCCATGGCCTCTTCAAAATTGTTCAGCACATCTTGCACCTGTACAGTCATCATTTGCTGAAACTTATCATGAAGCTCCTTGTTTGTTAAGTTATCCCAGTCAATCTCGTTGGCTTGTGATCCTGGAATGGTTAGTAGTAATAGAAACACACAAAAATATGATCCTATAGACTGCTAACAAGTGGTGGTGGTGGTGGGTGTCACAAATCCGTCAAGCAAATCTCAAATTCTTACCAGTTCTTACCCAGCAGCAGGCGGTGATCGGCAACCGATGTAGTCAAAACTCTCAAAGCTTGGATAGAGCGATTACCAGGGAGAGTAAAACGCACGATGTAGATGTTGTGGAGTTGGGAAGGCTTATAATATGGTAGCAAAAAGGATCAGCAATAATGAATTCAGAGATGCAAAGTTGAATAAATGCTCAACGACGGTACTGTGCTAGTCCTAGGCTAGACCGTACTAGAGACGCAAGTCTAGAACACTAACAAAATCACGGCGCTGCACGTAAACAAGGGAGGAGCACACTCTGATTTTTTTCCTTTTTCACCTTTTTTGCACTTTTTTCCCTCATTTTTTTTGTTCCGCAACAATTTTTTTCCGAAAAACTGCCTAGCTAGAATTTTCCAGACTTCGTTTTTTTTAAACTGGAACTATTTTCCTTTTGCGGATGGCTCGGAAGTTGGGGAGTCCTATTCTTTCACGACTCGGAGTATCGCGTGATCTGGAAATCGAGAACAAAGCAATAATTACTGGACTCGGACTAGGACTGGTGGCGGAGATGAATGTGGTGGAAACTCGGACTGGTGGCGGATATTTGCAGGGCGATGGAACACGGACTGGTGGCGAATCTGTGATGCAGGTGGACTCGGATTAGCGTGATGGCGGTGGATATGTGGTATATGGTAGCGACGATGACGATGGTGGTATATGGCAGCGGTGATGACGATGGTGCGGCGGCGGCGTGACAACTTGTGAACAGAACTCGAAACTCTAAAGTACTAGACGCTAGGACCAGCAACTTGACACGACGATGCAACCGCAAATTCAACAAAGCAAATACAGAAAAGATTATGCAAAGGCTCATATTGGTTCGGATAAGATGAACTGACCCTAATATTTTTTTGGCTTTTTCATGGACTATAGGTATGAAGAACAGACTCGATCTAAACTACGAAAAACTGTAAAATCTCACCGAGCAACCTGGAAATCTAATACCACTTGATAGAGGCAAAGGTGTCCCGTCTTTCGATGAGATGGTGGCTATCGTTATGGAGGAAGTCGACTTTGACGATCCGACCACGAACGTGCGAGGATGTCGCGCCTTAGCAATCGCTAAGCCAACTCCGAGAGGTTATTGACCACGCTGGAGCACGACCAATCTGACCACGAAGCTCTGTTTCCTGCAGGCAAACGAAGAACAAGCAAGAAATTAAGATTGCAATCTGGATATTGCGAATATAAGAGGAAAGCTTTATTGATCAAGGTGGGGTTCTGTGATGCCTTTGTCTGGTCGTTGAACACAAACGAAGTACGTGAAGTTGCAGCTATGGCGAACTTTTAATCTAAACAAAACCCATAGTCTAAACGGTGCCCTAAGGGCTGTATATATGGAGGAAGAGGGGGGGGGAATTTCGTGGCCCTTGGGGAAGCGGTCCGAAACCAACCCTATCTCTTGTTTCCCCACACATACGGACTCTAAAAACGGCCTATACTTATGTACTTCGAAATTACATGGGCCTGGCCCAATAATAAGGTGACGCAGCACCTAGAATAGCCTCTGGACGAAATTTATGAAGTGGCATCTTGTATATTTTGTCCAAGGCTTCATTCACTCCTTATGGTGGCTTCAATGTCCTGAAATCATCACTTGTAACTCCGTTCTTGTTCCCCTTGCGCATGCCATCAACTCCATGCTTGTTCTTGCTCCAATGTTCATCCTTCTCCAAGCTAGGCCCTTCATTTGTAAGCAAAACAAAAGTATCCAATTTAGGCAGCATCATATTCTCATGAACATTAGAATCATTACCAAGAAACGAAAGTACCTGGTAATTTAATTGGCGTGCGCAAGCTCTAGTAATTGGTCCATTATATGCAACAGTAGGAGCTGTGGGTGTAACAATGGTATTGATGTCCTCATCACTGCCAGCCCGGACATCCAGCCCCAGTGCCCGGACATCCGGTGTCTCGGGAAGGCCCGGACATCCGGCCCCCTCTGCCTGCGTGCAGCGCATCTGGGCCGAGGCCCATGTACCCCTTCGTCCCTTAGACTATATATACTCCCCCACCTCCTCCTAGTTAGGGTTAGCATTGGTTTAGCTCATAGTTGAGATAGAGCTTTGCTCATCCATTACGGATCTCCTCCTCGAGAGAGACTGCGGCCCCTCTTCGGAGAAGATCACCTTGGATTCAAGACCCCCTCTTGGGTGGCCCCCATCAAGACCTCCTCACAGAGAAGAACCGGTTACCTTTGTATCGTCCTTTGTTGGATTTAGATCTTGTATCTCACCTTTGTGTTCATCGATCTAGCGCATGTGTGATCTATTCTTGTTGGTTGAGTGATTTCTCTCGTGTTCCCCTCGTGTTTCCCTCGTGTTTCCCCTCGTGTTCATCGCGTTCTTCATAGGGATCCGCTCCTTTCGTGAAAGATCGGCCATCTAGGGTTCCACCCTGCATCAGAAACCCAAGAAAACAAGATTATCAACACCAAAGAGGCATTTTTCCATATTAGCATAAAGTTGCTCTTTTCGAAGAGTTTGTAGCACGGTTCGAAGGTGGGTGACATGCTCTTTGAGAGATTTGCTAAAAACAAGGAAATCATCAAAGTAGACAACAACAAATTCACCAATGTAAGGGCGAAACACATAATGGATGAGACGCATGAAAGTACCGGGTGCTTCGGATACACCCATAGGCATGACTAACCACTCATACAAAGCAAACTTTGTTTTGAAAGCGGTTTTCCATTCATCACCCTCTTGTATGCGTATTTCATAGTAACCACTTTTAAGATCAATTTTGGAAAATATAGTGGCACCGCTAAGTTCATCAAGCATATCATCAAGGCGTGGAATGGGGTACCTATATCTAACGGTGATAGCATTGATGGGTCTACAATCGGAACACATGCGAAACCTACCGTCTCTTTTTGGCACAAGAATGACCGGTACGGCACAAGGTCTCAAACTTTCGCGCACATGTCCATGGTCTATGAGATGCTTTACTTGCCTTTGTATTTCTTTGGTTTCTTCGGGGTTTACTTGGTAGGGAGCCTTGTTTGGAAGTGGTGCTCCGGGGATGAGGTCGATTCGGTGCTCAATGCCTCGTAGTGGAGGTAGACACATACAAAAAGAGCAAACACAAACAACACTTGGAAATACAATGGTTAGCGCACACAAGGTGTCCATCAAGTAAACATGAGTCTGTTCGGCAAGATTGTTTGTGACAAAGCGCATGAAGCTTAGTAAGATGATATAGAATGATATGCAAAGCATTCATGGGAGCAAAAGCATTCATTGTGCACACAAATGTATTGTGAATGTGATCAATGCAACCACGGTGCAAAATGATGTCATAGTGAGACGGTTTATCAATAGCATGAATATGGCAATTGGTGCTCAATGTGAGTATGTGATCATGCAATTGATGGTAGGCAATGCGATCATGATGTATGAATATGCCATCAAGGAAGATCACAACAAATTTGCCACGGAAGTGCACAAGCTCATATATCATGGAAGACAAGGTAATACAAGATGCAACAAGGCAATCATATTGTGAGTCAATCCATGCATAAGATGCAAATTTGTTATGGGTGGTGTTGTACCATAGCTCAATGTTGTGGTAGAAGTGATGGTCCGGTGGTGAATCCACTAAGTCCGAGCACTTCTCAACTTGAAGGTCCATAGGGTCCATATCCAATGTCGGTCCTCCATCCAATAGATGTATCATGTAGACAACAAGAAAGAGGAAACAATGAAAGAATGACCCATCCAATATGCATATTTTAGAATGGCTCAAAGGGAATGAGTTCACCTTTATGAGGATGTCGAAAATGTTGGTATTGTGCATCATGTACGCCTTCACATGACCAAGGTGTTTCATGACGGTGCCACCTTGTGAATCCTTCAAAATGAAAGAACATGAAAAACACTCGGAAAAAAATGAGGTTAGCGAAAATGCAAAACCAAACATTCGTGTGGTGAAATACCCAACAAGTGTATGCATCATGCTCATCATAAGAAAGGACAAGGGAGTATTTCATAGTATGGAGGCATATGATGCGAGAACAACCAAATACAATAGGCTCAATCAAGCAAGCATGTGTCACAAGTAAGGTGTCAAAGTTTTCAAAATCAATAAGCATAGTATGGTTGCACTCACTACAAGTGGATATGAGAGAGGCAACTAATGGACACAAGATACAATGATCAAGATATATCATGTGAGATGCATGAACATATATGTCATCAACCCAAGAAAGCGAGTAAGAATGGAACATGGGTGATGCGACAAAGCAAGCAATCATAGTGATCAAGTCAAGCAAGCTAGTAGTGCGAAGATGCAACGTACTAGAAGGAATCATGGCAAGCATGTCATGTGTGCAAATAGTGGTCATGAATAGCAATGAAATAGTGGTCATGTGTGCAAATAGTGGTCATTTCTATGTACTAGAAGGAATCATGGCAAGCATGAAAGCAAGATATGAGCAAAATATCATCAATGTATTGGCGAGAAGTTCTATGAAAATAGAAATGGAACATCATGACTCTCCCAACACAAGAATCAACCATAGCATATAGCATGTGTAAAACATGGCAATAGCAACAAGTATCTCCACCAAGCATGCAAATACACATAGGAGTAGTATAATGGTGAATTACATGTAAGTGCAAGCAAGGGTCACAATTGCATAGCAAAGGCATGGAAAGAGGCATAGCATGCAAAGTGAACACGAGAAAATGGGCATAACATAACAAGTGATATATAGCCCAAAGCCGTGTGAGAGCCAAGTGACAAAACAAGATTCGGTCACACATATGCTTGATCCTCGAAACACGAGAGGATATACAAGATCCACGATCAACAAAGGACGATACAAAGGTAACCGGTTCTTCTCCGTGAGAAGGTCTTGATGAGTCTTCCCATGAAGGGGTCTTGAATCCAAGGTGGATCTTCTTCGAAGAGGTGTCGGTCCCTCGAGGTGGAGTAGATCTGGATGGATGAGTGAAGCTCTATCTCACATATGAGCTATCACAACGCTAACCCTAACTAGGAGGAAGAGGGGGTCTATATATAGTGTTAGCCCACGAAGGGGTAAGTGAGAGGGGGATACATGGGCCCTTGGCCCGTTCTCTGCGCGCAGGCAGGGGCCGGATGTCCGGCGGCTCACGAGGAGCCGGATGTCTGGGCCTCTGGCTAGATGTCGGGGCGAGACTTGGCCGGCTTCGGTTGCATTCTGTGATGAGGGTCGCATTTCCGAGCGAAGGGGCCGGATGTCTGAGGCTTCGGGAGGAGCCGGAAGTCCGGGGCATGGGGCCGGATGTACGGGTTGTCGGGGTCGCTTCCGCAGCTCTCTGGATAGGAAGGGGCTGGATTTCCGGGGGTCGGGCCGGATGTCCGGGCTGGGCCGGATGTCCGGGCTGGGCCGGATGTCCGGGCGCTGTAGCAGCTGGCTCTTCTTCCTTCTCCTTCCTTCGCTCCTGCGCACACTTGGCCTTGGTCCTTGGGCTCTCCATGGTCTACTCGGGTGTACCTGAGTATGCACAAGGTCCACGCTTGAAGTAGCATCCATGTCTTACATGCGGAAAGGGAAGATTCGGAAAGGAGCGAGTTCACCATAGGGCCAATGGCATATTGTTGTAGGGTGGAACCCTAAGTGAACATCTTTCACGAATTGGAGGGGGAATCCCCAAGAACAAGATGAACACAAGAGAGAAAACAAGAGGAACACTCTAGAACAAGTCCAATCACACATCCACTAGACCAACAAACACACAAGATCCACAAGGTACATGAACAATCAAAGGGAAACAAGATACATGGTAGAGTTCATCCCAAATCCTAGGAAGGAGATGAGGGCTTGATGATCAAGGTAGATCCTTCCCTCAAGGGGGTTTTGAATCCCTAGGGATCTTCTCCAACGGAGGTCTTGTACTCCAATGGAGTCTTCTATCGCAAGAGGAATCCCACAAGGGGAGGTACATGAGCTAAGCTCTATGATTTGTGTCTATTCTTAGCTCCCCTAGAAAGGAGGTGGAGGTGGTCTATTTATAGTCTAAGCCACGAAGGGGTAAGTGGGAAAGGGATACATGGACAAAGGCCCGCGGCTGCGCACACAGGCGGGGCTGTAGTACCGGACATCGGGCGGTAGTACTGCTTGTAGGCGGTAGTACCGCTTGGTGTTGGCAGTAGTACCGCTCATCCCGGACTTGGCTGATCCGCTTCTTCTGTCTTCTCTTCCATGCTTCCCTCGCGGATGGTGTAGGTGTTCCTTGGCGCTTGCACTCCTCCTCGACGTCCGTAGCGTTCCGACAATACCTATGCATGCACACGAGAGGGGTGTCAAGTAGTATACCATCCTCGAAGGGGTCAAGTGAACACGTGTAAAGGAGATGATTCACCTTTATGTGTGTGAAGTAGATGTCGCACGTGTCACTTGCCAAATGGACTCTTGACATGGTGATGTCCGTAGGATGCTCCGCATCATCCCCTCCCCCTTGGGAAAGATCGGACCTCAGATCGAAACCAAATCACCATGGGAAAGAGATGGCGTCGCCGTGTAGTAATTGACGCTCACCAAGTGCTTGTCATCTTGAAGCTCGAAATGGGCACTCTCCAATGTCGCACCGTCAGTGCTTGTCATCTTGAAGCTCGAAATGGGCACTCTCCAATGTCGCACCGTCATGTGATTCCTTCAAAAGGAGTGAAGACAACAAACACTTGGAAAAACAAATGTGGTTAGCGTTAGTGCAAAACCAAGCATTCAAGAGGTGATTCACCAAAAAAGTGCCGTCATCATGCAAAGCATAAGGTGTGACAAGGGATTGTGTCATGGCATGTAAGCACATAAATTGAGCATAATCAAGGTCATGGCACTCAACACAATAGAAAGAGAAATTGTTCATCATGTGTGAGGCAATCAAGTCAAGCATGTAGCAATCAATGGGACATGGCATGTGTGAAGTGATGACATTGTTGCAACCAAACATGTGAGAGGAACAAGTAATCTAAGGATTGGATGCAACACACAAGGCATATATATCATGATGCATGGAACAGCGAAAATGACAAGTCGAAGCAAGATCTCTAACAAGTGTGCAATCAAGTGGTCCAAGATGAACAATAAGTCTCATGGTGCAAGCAACACAAGTAGTATGATCCACAATATCCATGCACATGGTTTGGGGGTTCTCAAAAGAGAATGATATCACCTTGAAAGCATGTCCTTGTGCGTCCTTCACAATGCCGAAACACAAGCAAAAGCGGTGTAGAAGCGCGTCGTGGTAGAATGTATGAGGCTCACTCTCAAGAGCTCGAATGGTCAACTCACGTGACGTGGAAGTCGACACAAAGTCCACGTATCCTTGTTCATTCCACTCAAGTGTTGTAGGTGAGGTGGGAAAGACCAAATGGTGGTCATCTTCATCTTGATGGAACCATGTGGGGAGTGCATCATATTCCACCGTGGCCATCGTCTTGTCCAAAGGGAGGACGAAGTCATCGCGAATCGTCGCGTCATCATATATGGGACCTAGCACCAAATGAGAAGACACAATAGAGGTAGAGGTCAAGTTGTTAGAAATGCAAATAGCCTCACATGCCCTATCAACTATCTCACTCTCTCTATGTGGTGGTTCACGCGCTCCCTCAAAATAGGTGCACTCAATCTCACGTATGGTGGAGTCACTCATCTCACTCAAGTGGTGGGGGTTGTGGCTCTCCTCATATGGGAATTGGGGCAACTCATCATATATGGGTCTAGTGGTGAAGTCACTCTCACTCTCCATATGGTGGCTAAAATCAATCAAGTCATCGTACGTCGCCGTGGTCGAAGGGAAAATACCATGCTCAACCATCTCGTAGTTGTCGTCGTGGATGAAGGCCGAAGATGGCACATCATCTCTCTCCTCCATGACCGAAGGGAAAATCCCATGCTCGATAATCTCGTCATCCTCGACCTGGATGAAGGCCGAAGATGGCACATCATCACTCTTGCCTCCAAAAGATGGAAGCATCATCCTTGCTCGCCACCTTGTCGCTCGCCTCCACAGCTTGGTCCTTGAGGTTCTCCGTAGTCGTACTCGTTGCCGCACCATCTTGAAAAAGAGTCGAAGTAGACTCGGCATCATCAATGCCACAAAGAGGGATGGCGGCGAAGTCGAACTTGCGAGCATCATCTTGGAGCTCATCGGGCTTGGACATCGTGGTGGTACTAGCCTCATGCTCGTCGTGTGGGAGCTTGGTCTTCGAGATGTGTGCTTGGGCTCGAGAAGCCTTTGCCTTCATGAGTTCTTGTTCCACCTTGAGAGCACCAATGTAGTTGTCGTCGAGGGACTTGTAGTTCTCGAGGAAGATAGTCTTGGAGATGTCGTTGTTCAATCCCATCATGAAGTGGAACTTCATCGAAATGGTATCGTGCACACTGGCTCGTCGCAAGGCATTCTTCATCTCCTTGAAGTACTTGTCGATGGACTTGGATCCTTGGATGGTGTTCTCCAATTGGCGTCGAAGTTGTTCCGTGTAGGTTGGAGGAACGAACTCTCGCCTCAAAGCTCTCTTCGTCTTGGGCCAACTCATGTCGTGGCTCGCCGAAGGTGTGTGAAGCCACCATGTTGAAGCGTAGTCGTGGAAGTTTCTTGTGGCGCCCTTCACTTGATCTTCGGGAGGAACTTGATGTAGCTTGAGGTAGTCGTCCATTAGGCGCTCCCACTTGAGATACTCCTCGGGTTCTTGAGTCCCGTAGAAAGGAATTGCGTGGTCGATGTCGAGGTCGCAGTAGCTCGGGGAAGTCACGGAGTTGAGCTTGGGGAGCTTCTCTTGAGCGTAGCTTTGAGGTTCTTGTTGGCGAAGATGCCATATGTCCGTAGGCGAAGATGCCTTGAAGTCGCTTGGCGGAGATGCCAAGGGAAATGGTGAAGTCGTTGAGCGGTTGTTGGTGTTGAGCTCTTGACCTTCACGTTCTTGTTGGTGATGGTGTCGATGCCGATGTGATCTTGCCGGAGATGGTAGCTCGGAATCATGTGCTCTTGAGTGTCTTCTCGAAGATGAGGAAGATCGCTTGTAGGACTTGATGAGGGCTTTGATCTCCTCCATTTGAGCTTGCATCTTGGCGTCGAAGTTGTTGTTCTTGGCATCGAACTCGTCGTTGTTGTTGTAGACCGAAGGTGAAATGCCTTGCCTATCCATCACAAGACTCGAGTAGAGGTGAGCAGGAAATGAGATAAACAATACCAAGTTACCTTTTCCGAAAGTTGAGGATGTATCTCGTTTCACTCAATGTGAGATGAAAGAATAGTGGAATTGGTACCGGACTTGTTCACTCACACCTACAAACTAAAGCTTATGGAGTAGCTCGGTGAGGATAGTGGCACAAAAATTTGATGCAAAATGTTAGCAAGAGTCAATAATGTTGAAAAAATTCACAAATTCACAAGTGAAACAAGTGGACCAATAGCAATATGTGGCACACGGAAACACACACACGGATAGATAAATGGGGTCGTGCAACCAAGGAATGAGCACAAAATGTGGAATCCACGGAAAACGCTCGTGTTGCACAACTCAAGAGAGACGCTAGCACGATTGCTCAATAGGCGGATACGACACTTGTGCACAACCTATAAGATGCAAAATGGATAAACTTTCTATCCCAAGTATGCTATTATGTATGGTTCCCGGTGTTTCTCTCAAGATGATCGTATATGATAATCTTATGTGCAATGAGGTATGATGCTATGGCTCTTGCTTACAAGCTTCTTTGCTCTCTTTTTTCTTAAAAGCTTTTTTTTATATGGCCACTATGCGAAATGCACAAACCAAGATAGCAATTTTGTATATGCGGGAACAATCTTGTGGCACAAGGGATGATATGATGATACCAATATGATATGGTATGTATGCAATGGAAGGTACGGATCATTAATGTCCACAAGTAACGTTGCCGGCAATACTCAAATGGCTAGTCTCGATAGGCAAGTGACGCAAAATGGGCTAAGGGGTTAAAATATAATGGCAAGAATGTACAAATATGGGATACCATGATACCAAGATGATATAGAGGTTACCGTTCTTGCTTGCGGTTAGGGTGTCAAAATGGCGATGTGGTCGATGTCGAAGATGACCTCATGGCGATGATGAGTGGCGGTGTTCTTGATGTAGATAACAAGATGATGTAGACCCGTGCCTAAGTAGCCGAAACACCTTAGGAAACGGTAAAAACCGCAAACTCAAAATCACCAAAGGCAAATGTCAAATGGTGGTTGCGGAATGCGTTGGTAGCTCCGGAGTTGGCAATGCGGAAGTGGTGGTGGTGGGTGATGATGAAGTGACCGTCCCTAAGTAGCCGAAACACGTTAGGAGACTCAAGTCACCACTCAAGCAACCACAAATGCTATAAGGAGCAAAAATTGGGTTAGGTTGCGGAAAGCTATGGTGGTTTGGCGGATGATATGGTGGATGGCCCATGCAAAGATGCCAAAATGCCAAATTTTTTATGGAGTCCAATGGTGATGGAACCTATCAAGATGGATGGGGGGTATCAATAGCTACTGAACGAGCTAAAGAACGTCAAAATCGGACTCCGGGAGCGAAAGTTATGGCCGAAATGGTGAAACTCGGAATGCTGAAACTGGGAGGGGCGGAAGTACCGCTTGGAATGGGCGGTAGTACCGCTCGTGTCGGGTTTTTCGCAAAATCTGGCTCTGGGAGGGGCGGTAGTGCCGCTTGGAAGGGCGGTAGTACCGCTTGGAGGTGCTAAGCGGTAGTACGGCCAGGGGGGCGGTAGTATCGCTGGTGTCGGGAAGATTCGCAAATCTGGATCGGGGCGCGATGTTGGGGTGGAAAAGGATGATTTCGGAGTCAAAATTTGACGGATTTCGTCGATGGAAAGTGGGGAAACTTGGGGAGATGCTAGATCCACTCGAAACCAAGCAAATCCATGGATCCAAATCAACAAAACATCATCAAACCAACAAATCACAAAAAAAATTGGGGGCTATTTTTGGTGGGGATTTTCGAATTGTAGGACGAAATCAAGCAAAAGAAGGCTAGCAAATGGTGGGGGAGGCTCCAAATTCGTGATCAACGTGGCTCATGATACCAAGATGTTGTAGGGTGGAACCCTAAGTGAAGATCTTTCACGAATTGGAGGGGGAATCCCCAAGAACAAGATGAACACAAGAGAGAAAACAAGAGGAACACTCAAGAACAAGTCCAATCACACATCCACTAGACCAACAAACACACAAGATCCACAAGGTACATGAACAATCAAAGGGAAACAAGATACATGGTAGAGTTCATCCCAAATCCTATGAAGGAGATGAGGGCTTGATGATCTAGGTAGATCCTTCCCTCAAGGGGGTTTTGAATCCCTAGGGATCTTCTCCAATGGAGGTCTTGTACTCCAATGGAGTCTTCTCTCTCAAGAGGAAGCCCACAAGAGGAGGTACATGAGCTAAGCTCTATGATTTGTGTCTATTCTTAGCTCCCCTAGAAAGGAGGTGGAGGTGGTCTATTTATAGTCTAAGCCATGAAGGGGTAAGTGGGAAAGGGATACATGGCCAAAGGCCCGCGGCTGCGCACACAGGCGGGGCGGTAGTACCGGACATCGGGCGGTAGTACCGCTTGTAGGCGGTAGTACCGGACATCGGGCGGTAGTACCGCTTGTAGGCGGTAGTACCGCTTGGTGTGGGTGGTAGTACCGCTCATCCCGGACTTGGCTGATCCGCTTCTTCCGTCTTCTCTTCCATGCTTCCCTCGCGGATGGTGTAGGTGTTCCTTGGCACTTGCACTCCTCCTCGATGTCCGTAGCGTTCCGACACTACCTATGCATGCACACGAGAGGGGTGTCAAGTAGTATACCATCGTCGAAGGGGTCAGGTGAACACGTGTAAAGGAGATGATTCACCTTTATGTGTGTGAAGTAGATGTCGCACGTGTCACTTGCCAAATGGACTCTTGACATGGTGATGTCCGTAGGATGCTCCGCATCACATATGCTCGAGTGTACATGGGGATGACCGTAGGATGCTCCGCATCAATTCTTCTTCAATCTGTCGTCTTCTTCCTCCAGCGCTGCCGGGACTGCCTAGCCTTTGGCATCTAGCGGTGCTTTTCGCGCGCCTCGCAGTGAGATGCTACCCCACCGACGACCAGGCCATTCCTCCACTCCTCTGCACCTCCTGTTATTCTTTGTCGAATGTAGGCCCACCCCGCACCCGAACCAGCCATGTTTCCCACTCCTCTCTGTCTGCGACTCCACTGTCGCGTCTTCCCAATCTCCGGGGCGTTCAACTCTGGGGCCTCACCATCGTCCACCGGCCTTGGTGCGCACGGCAAAGTGCGGTCAATGTGGTCAAAAAATGAGATTCGTCGAAAGATGACTGTACGTGGAGAGGCTGACAGTGGGGACGCACCACGCCCATGGACGCATGCATGCAACTGCATCCTTTTTACGCTGAAAAATAATGTTTTCTCACCCTGACCGATCAAGGAGCGGCACGTGTGACGTAACAGTTGAGATAGTCCTGTCTAAATCGTGTACACGTACGTACATCCATGCTGCAAGAAAGTAAATACGGCTACATACGTACATACGGGTGGGGTCTCAAACACGTACAGCGACGGCATCCTATTCATCGGCAACCAACCGGCTGGGTCGAAACAGAGGAAACTGCGCCGTGTTCATCCGGAGGCAAGCGACTGGGTCGGAATGCGTCATGTTAATCGGGAGCTAACCGACTTGGATGGAACAACCCAAATCGGGTCCTGCTCATTGACTTGGGATCTCGCATCCCGCAAAATGGAGGAAACGGAGTTCTCTTCGACCGCCTACGGTTGAAACGGGGTCCTATTCATCGGGAGCGGTCTGGCATACCGGAAAACGGAGGAAACTGACTTTTCTCCAACTGCCTATGGCAGAAATGGGGTCCTGTTCATCGGGAGGGGTCTGACATACCGCAAAACAAAGGAAACGGACTTCTGTCCAACCGCCCACGGTCGAAGCGAGGTCCTGTTCCTCGGAGGAGTGTGTGGCATACCACAAAATGGGACTCCACGGGCTACTGTTCATCCACCGTCGACTTCCTTCAGCCCCCACCAGCCACTGTTCATCCACGGTGATGTAGGGTGGAACCCTGGATGGCCGATCTTTCATGAAAGGAGCGGATCACGCGATGAACACGAAGAACACGAGGGGAAAACACAAGGGAATCACGAGGGAAACATGAGAGAAATCACTCAACCAACAAGAATAGATCAGACATGTGCTAGATCCATGAACACAAAGGGGGATACACGATCCAAAGTCAACAAGGGACGATACATAGGTAACCGGTTCTTCTCCGTGAGGAGGTCTTGATGGGGCCACCCAAGAGGGGGTCTTGAATCCGCTTGGAAGGATCTTCTCCGAGGAGGCGCGATCTCCGAGGAGAAGGTAACCAAGTGGATGAGCAAAGCTCTCACACAAACATGAGCTAATCCTTTGCTAACCCTAACTAGGAGGAGGGAGAGGTCTATTTATAGTCTTAGTGCAAAAGGGGGCGAAGTGAAGGGGTACATGGGCTTCGGCCCGAAACTGGACGCAGCCAGGGTCCGAACGTCCGTGAGGTGCCGGTCGTCCGGAGGCTAGCGGGGGTCCGGACATCCGTAGATCTCCGGATGTCCGCAAATTATGTTCTGCTGCCATGGCGTCGGATGTCCGTAGGTGTCCGGTCTTCCGGTCGCTGATCGCCCGGTCTTCCTCGAATTTCCGTAGATTCAGTTCTGTTGGCGTAGCGCCGGTCGTCCGGAGGGGCTCGGTCGTCCGGAGCCTGGGGGTCGTCGGACGTCCGGTCCTGGCCGGTTGTCCGGTCACTGTAGAGCTTTCCTTGGCTTGTTGTGACCTCCAGGGATCGGACGTCCGGGCTGGGCCGGTCGTCCGGTCGCTGTAGCGTTTTCCTTGGGCTGTTGTGACCTCCAGGGTTCGGACGTCCGGGCTGGGCCGGTCGTCCGGAGCCTGTAGCTTCCGTGACGGCTCTTCTTCTTGTCCCTCGCACTTGGTGTCCTCGCCGTCTTGTCCATTGTAAGTAGATGTTCCGTGGCTTTCCTCTGAGTACCTGATCACACATAGTGTTTCAGCTTGAGGTAGCAGCCATGTCTCATGCATAGAAAGTGGTAGTTCGGAAAGGAGCGAGTTCACCTTATCTTTGATAGCCTTTGCTCGGGCTCTTGTCATTGGTCCAAGTGGATTCGTAGGAGATGTAGATGCATCCATGGGGATGATTGTGGGATGCTCCGCATCATCTCCCCTCCCTTGGGAAAGATCCGACCTCGGATCGAAATCTTCGTCACCATGGTAGGGCGAAAGATCCTTGATGTTGAAGACATCGCTCACGTTGTACTTGTCGCGTGGGAGGTCGATCTTGTAAGCGTTGTTGTTGTAGCGTGCTAGCACCTTGTAGGGTCCATCAGCTCATGGTAGAAGTTTGGACTTGCGTTCGTTGGGGAAGCGGTCCTTGCCAAGGTGTAGCCACATAAGATCTCCAATGTTGAAAATCATGGGTTGCTTGTTGACGTTGAGCTTGGTCGCGAGTCGTTGTACTTGGCGCTCGATGGTGTGCCTTGTATCTTCATGCATCTTCTTGAGGTAGTTTACTCAGGCGCTCGCGTCCATGTTGATGCGCTCTTGTAGTGGTAGAGGAAGAATGTCCAATGGGGACAACTTGTTGAAACCGTAGACGACTTCGAAAGGGGACTTGTCGGTAGTCGAATGTCTTGCGCAGTTGTAGGCGTACTCGGCGATAGGTAAGCACTCCTCCCACTCCTTGATGTTCTTCTTTATCAGCACTCGTAGTAGCGTGGAGAGTGTATGGTTCGTCACCTCCATTTGGCCGTCGGTTTGTGGATGGTATGCCATGGAGAATATGAGCTTGATTCCGAGCTTGGTGCATAAAGTCTTCCAAAAGTAACTCAAGAACTTGACATCGCGGTACGCGACAATCGTCTTTGGCACTCCACGAAGTCGCAAGATTTCCCTACAAAAGAGATTGGCAACATGTGAAGCATCATCTATCTTGTTGCAATGAATGAAATGTGCCATTTTAGAGAACCTTTCCACAACAACAAACACGGAATCCTTGCCATTTCTAGTCCTAGGCAAACCAAGCACAAAATCCATGCAAATATCTTCCCATGGTTGATATGGAATTGGAAGTGGCATGTAAAGGCCGTGAGATTGAGATTTAGACTTAGCTTTGCGACATGTGAGCATCGGTTGGTGAAGCGGTTGATGTCGCGAAACATCTTTGGCCAAAAATAGTTCTTGGAGAGCATAGCAAGTGTCTTGTCGCGTCCAAAGTGTCCCATTAGTCCTCCTCCATGAGATTCTTGCAAAAGCAAGAAACGAAGAGAAGACTCATGGATGCAAAGTTTGTTAGCTCTCATAAGATAACCATCCTTGATGTAATAGCGTTCCCAAGATGGATTCGTCAAGCACTTTGCATAAGGAATAGCAAAAGTAGGGTCATGCGCATACAAGTCTTTTATGTGCTCAAAACCAATGACATTCAATTCAAGTTGAGTAACAAGCATGCATATGCGGGAAAGCGCATCCGCCACAACATTTTCCTTGCCTTTAATATACTTGATGACATAAGGAAAAGACTCAATAAACTCACTCCATTTAGCATGACGCTTGTTCAACTTAGTTTGACCCTTCAGGTATTTAAGCGTTTCATTGTCGGTATGGATGATGAACTCATGAGGGCGTAGGTAATGTTCCCATTCATGCGAAACTCGCACAACAGCATATAGCTCTTTGTCATAGATGGGATAATTTAGTTGCGCTCCGGAAAGTTTCTCACTAAAATATGCTATGGGGCGCTTCTCTTGTGTTAACACACCTCCTATGCCATTACCACTAGCATCGCAATGAATTTGAAAAGGTTTGTCAAAGTTGGGTAATGCAAGCACGGGAGCATGAGTAAGCAAATTCTTAAGCTCATTGAAAGCGATATCTTGGGATGTTCCCCAAACAAATGGTGCATTTTTCTTACTCAAAGCATGCAAAGGTGAGGCAATGGTGCTAAAATCCTTCACAAATCTATGGTAGAAACCGGCTAAACCAAGAAAACTACGCACTTGTTGCAAATTTGTTGGTTGGGGCCAAGTTTTTATAGCATTGATCTTAGATTCATCAACATGAACACCCTTAGAAGATACTACAAAACCCAAGAAAACAAGCTTATCAACACCAAAGAGGCATTTTTCCATATTAGCATAGAGACGCTCTTTTCGAAGAGTTTGTAGCACGGTTCGAAGGTGGGTGACATGATCTTTGAGAGATTTGCTAAACACAAGGATATCGTCAAAGTAGACAACAACAAATTCACCAATATAAGGGCGAAACACATAATGCATAAGACGCATGAAAGTACCGGGTGCTTCCGATAAACCCATAGGCATGACTAACCACTCATACAAACCAAACTTTGTTTTGAAAGGGGTTTTCCATTCATCACCCTCTTGTATGCGGATTTGATAGTAACCACTTTTAAGATCAATTTTGGAAAAAATAGTGGCACTGCTAAGCTCATCAAGCATATCATCAAGGCGTGGAATGGGGTACCTATATCTAACGGTGACAGCATTGATGGGTCTACAAACGGAACACATGCGAAAGCTACCGTCTCTTTTTGGCACAAGAATGACCGGTACGGCACAAGGACTCAAACTTTCTCGCACATGTCCATGGTCTATGAGATGCTTTACTTGCCTTTGTATTTCTTTGGTTTCTTCGGGGTTGACTCGGTAGGGAGCCTTGTTTGGAAGTGGCGCTCCAGGGATGAGGTCGATGCGGTGCTCGATGCCTCGTAGAGGAGGTAGACCCGAAGGTAGCTCGTCGGGGAAAACGTCTTGGAGTTCCTGCAAAATAGAAGATAACACTAGAGGAAGATTGTGGGAGGTGTTAGCTTTTGGTGCCTCATCTTTGCACAAAAGGACATAGTGTAGGACACTTGATGTGATGAGGACATGACTACCTTGGATACGACCAAAAATATTGCATACATGCATATTTTTCAGGTGATTTCTAGTGCAAACTATTTAATAATCTATTTATGTTATCCAGAACAAAAATACTTCACACAATTTTGTGTTTTGTCTAATTGTAGGTGTATGGGACATTTGTACAATCCACATATGAAGATAAGGGAAAGGGAAAAGTTTATGTTCTGTTCAAAAAGTTCTCTCACGTCACTTTTGGGCCAAGAGAAGATAGAGTCGAAGTCTCCCACGTTCTGGATTCAGATTCGGACTGCACAGACATATTTGACTCAAAACGCCAATAACTTTTTCATACGGACTCCGAATTGGGTGATTCTTTTTTTGTAGGAAATAGATTTCGTCCTCTTTCCAACCCAATTGGATTCAACTTTAAATTCGTCTGAAGCGTTGAGATATGGACGAAACAATCTGACGCTGCAGCAGAATCCGAGTCAAACAACAAGTCCAAAGGAAACAGGCCCTCGTGGTTAGGTTGATCGTGCTCCGGCGTGGTCAATAACCCTCGGAAGTTGGTTTAGCGATTGCTAAGGCGCGACGTCTCGCACGTTCGTAGTCGGATCGTCAAGGTCGACTCCCACAGAAAACGATAGCCACCATCTCATCGAAACATCGGGACACCTTTGCCTCTATCACGTCACCTTATTATTGGGCCAGGCCCATGTATTTTCGAAATACTTAAGTATAGGCTGTTTTTAGAGTCCGTATGTGTGGGGAAACAAGAGTTAGGGTTGGTTTCGGACCCCTCTTCCAAGGGCCACGAAATTCCCCCCTCTTCCTCCATATATACAGCCTTAGGGCGTCGTTTAGACTTTGGGTTTTGTTTAGATTAAAAGTTCGCCATAGCTGCAACTTCGCGTACTTCGTTTGTGTTCAACGACCAGACAAAGGCGTCACAGAACCCCACCTTCATTAATAAAGCTTTCCTCTTTTATTCGCAATATCCAGATTGCAATCTTAGTTTCTTGCTTGTTCTTCGTTTGCTTGCAGGAAATAGACCCTCGTGGTCATGTTGATCGTGCTCCTGCGTGGTCAATAACCCCTCGGAAGTTGGTTTAGCGATTGCTAAGGCGCGACGCCTTCGCACGTTCATAGTCGGATCGTCAAAGTCGACTCCCACAGAAAACGATTGCTATCTCATCGAAACATCGGGACACCTTTGCCTCTATCAAGTGGTATCAGTTTTCATGTTGCTCGGTGATTTCCAGTTATCCTTGATTAGATTTATTTTCTTATCTATTGTCGAAGAAAAAACCAAAAAAAAGTTAGATCTATTCATCCTTTGTCCAAGCCAATCTGAGCCTTTGCAATTTCCTTTTCATTGTTTGCATGAATTATCGGTTGCATCGTCGTGTCGACTTGCTGGTCTTAGTGTCTATTCCGTTTAGAGTTTCGAGTTCTGTTCACATTAGTCACGTCGCCGCTGCATCGTTATCCCTTCTGCTGTCCACCACCCATCCATCAATTTCCACCACGTGCTATCCTTCGTTCATTGTCATAATCATAGTTCAGATCGTTCATATCTTTGCTTGATCCAATCTGCATCTTATCTAGTTTGTTTTGGAAAAAAAGAGAAAAAAAGTAAAAAAAAAGAGTCAGAGAAAAAAAAGAGAAGAAAAAAGTCAAAAAAAAATGAGAGAAAGAAATAGAAAAAAAAGTGTGAGGAGATAAAAAGAGAGAAGAAAAAAAATTCGGATCTCTCTAGACTCAATCTCGTAGTTGAATTCGGATTGGAATCTATTTTGTGCACTGATCAGTAAAACAGGTGTAACTTCCTCACACAAAGTCCGTTTCGGCTCCGCGAGCACTCAAATGAAAACTAGCGCCGAGCCGCATCTAAATAGTTGCAGAAGCTAGTTCAATATTTGACACCTCAAAATCGGCTTCTAAATAGGTGTTTTTGCCCTCCGAAGTTCGTGAACACAGCTTGTTCAGTTTTTCAAGCCAGTTTTAGAATTTTTTGACTCCTCATATCAACTCGGAATTGAGTGATTCTTTTTGCATTGGAAAGCTTGAGTTAGTAACATTCTTTAAAAAAAGTTATCAGAAAATTGGCTCAAACTTTTCAAGACGAAAGTTGGAGAGAAAGTTGTTGTATATCCTGCTTGGCAGTTGTTTTTCATCATTATCTTTACTGCCATTGTTGATAGAGGCGAGGGTGTCCCGATCTTTCGATGTAATGATAACTATCGATTTGGTGGAGTCGACCTTGATGATCCGACTACAAACGTGCACGACGTTGCGCCTTAGCAATCGCTAAACCAATCTCCTGAGGTTACTGACGATGCCGGAAGCACGATCAGCCTGACCACGAAGGTCTATTCCTGCAAGCAATCGAAGAACGAGCAATAATATGATAAAGCAATCTGAATATTTCGAATATATATGAAGTATTGATAATGGTGGGGATCCGTAAGCGGTCTTGGTCTGGTCGTTGGACACAAACGAAGTACACGAAGTTGCAATGGCTAACTTTTAACTCGCAAAGAAAAAGCTACTAGATCGATCTACTTATATAGGAGCAAGGGGTGGTGGCCAAGGAGGTGGGAGGACGTCCCAAGGCAGCCTACAACCAACCCTAGGTCGTACAAGGCTCATGGGCCCAAGTGGAGGTGATGCAACACCTTTGGACTTGTTGTTTGACTCGAATTCTGTTGCAGCGTCAGATTGTTTTGTCCATATCTCAACGCTCCGGACGAATTTAAAGGTGAATCCAATTGGGTTGGAAAGAGGACGAAATCTACTTTCCAACAAAAAAAGAATCACCCAATTTGGAGTCCGTATGAAAAAGTAGTTGGCGTTTTGAGTCAGGTATGTCTGTGCAGTCCGAATCTGAATTCAGAACGTGAGAGACTTGGACTCTATCTTCTCTTGGCCCAAAAATGACGTGAGAGCAGTTTTTGAACAGAACCTAAACTTCTCCTTTTCCCCTATCTTCATATGTGGATTGTACAAATGTCCCATACACCTGCAATTAGACAAAACACAAAAGTGTGTGAAGTATTTTTGTTCTGGATAACATAAATAGATTATTGAATAATTTGCACTAGAAATCACCTGACAAATATGCATGTATGCAATATTTTTGGTCACATCCAAGGTAGTCATGTCCTCATCATCCTCCCCTTCTTGAAAACAAAGCCGTCCTCAGCGTTGCTTAATCTGAAATCTGGCTAACAAAAGAGACAAGGTGTACACGTTGTATATGTATATGTCATCCGTTTTTTACTGATCTCATTTGGTGCACATTTGACACAGTTATACAAGAGCACCCTTCAAAAGTCGTGAAATGTAAAGCCAATATATTATCACAAGAAGTCAAAGGCATGAAAATATTGCAACTCGGTTTGCACATATAAGTGAAGCTCTTATTCATATCAAAAGATTGACAATGCTTATCATTAAACCATCCCAACATTGGTGAATAAACCTTACTTGCATCAAATTTACATGCTACAACATGCTTAAATAAGCAAACATGCAATAAGTCATTTGACACAGAATCATCACCAAGATTAGGGTTCATATCAAAATGATAAAACATTGGTTCTTTTGCATAAACAGTTAATTCATTGGGTGCACTCAAAAATGTTGGTATTTCAGTTGTTTGATCACATGACGCATTCATGACAGTAACATGATTCTCTAAAATAGGTGATGCGCTCAAATCAACAGGTAACTCAACACATGATGTATTCAAGTTAACTAGGCATGCATCATTCTCATGTGAAGTTATATCATCAATACCTTTACAGTTGCCTTGTCGCAAAGATGTAGCTGATGTAGGTACGGATGATGGCAATGTACCATACTCTTGAGATGATGTTGCGCTCACAATCTGTTGTGTGGCTGCTCTAGTAGGTGCAACGATGGAGGAACCAAACGGTGGTGGTGAGCATGAACTAGAATAGTAGTTGTTGTAGTCACCCAATGCATCCTCCTGTAATTGTCTCTCAAAGGTACAAGCACGAACATACATACCAGTAATGCAACGAGGAATATACTTAAATCGTGCCTGAATACCATGGTTCAAACCACCAAAAAATCTATTCATTGTATCATCCACACATTCTCCTATGTCACAATGATGCATATAAGATTTGAACTCTTGGTAGTAAGGATGAACAGTGTTACTGCCTTGTTTTAATTGTTCCAATTTGCGAAGCAATTCACGACGATAGTAAGGAGGAAAAAATTGTTGTCTCATTACAGCTTGCAAATCTTTCCAAGTTGTGGGTTGGTTATCATTGTTTTTCTTACAATGCACACTCCACCAAACAGAAGCAAAACCAGTAAATGCTCTAGTGGCAGCTCGTACTCGCTCAAGTTTAGAAAAGTCACGGTGACTAAAAACTTGTTCTACTTCAAGCTCCCAAGCTAGATAAATAGCAGGATTAAATCTACCCTCAAATGACGGTAAAGAGATAACCTGACCATGTGCTTGTGTGTGTTGTCCCAACTCTCGTGATGGTGAAGATGTGTCCGTCATCCAAGAACGTCTATCTCTGGAACCTGTCATGATTAGTAGAAACAAGAAACGAAATTCGGGAATAATGTTCCTATGAACTATAGGATGTGGTTGTAAAGTGCTCACAGTAAAGCAAATATCAATATCTTACAAGTTCTTACCAAGCAGCAGGTGGTGACAGGCAACCAGCGGTCTCAAATAACTCTGAAGCTTGTGTAAAGAGATTACCAGGGGAACGTACGTATACACGGTGCAGAAATATGTGGAGCTGAGTTGGCTATATATGGTAGCAAAATATTTGCAATAATCAATTCAGAGATGCAATGTTGAATAAACGCTCAATGACGGTACTGTGCTGGTCCTAGGCTAGACCGGACTAGAGACGCGAGCCTAGAACACTAATGAGGTCACGGCGTAGCACAACTAGCATCAATGAAGGATACTAAGTAGCTCTGGATAGCAAGATATAAGTGAAGATCGCAATGGCCGTAAAGATAATGATGAAAAACAACTGCCAAGCAGGATATACAACAACTCTCTCTCCAACTTTCCTCTTGAAAAGTTTGGGCCAATTTTCTGATATTTTTTTTCAAAGAATGCTACTAACTCAAGCTTTCCAATATAAAAAGAATAACTCAATTCCGAGTTGATACGAGGAGTCAAAGAATTCTGAAACTGGCTTGAAAAACTGGAATAAGCTGTGTCCGCGAACTTCGGAGGGCAAAAAGACCTATTTAGAAGACGATTTTGAGGTGTCAAATATTGAAATAGCCTCTGCAACTATTTAGATGCGGCTCATCGCTAGCTTTCATTTGAGTACTCGCGGAGCCAAAAAGGACTTCGTATGAGGAAGTTATGCCTGTTTTACTGAACAGTGCACAAAATAGATTCCAATCCGAATTCAACTACGAGATTGAGTCTAGATAGATCCGATTTTTTTTTCCTCACACTTTTTCTTTTTCTTTCTCTCTTTTTTTTTCTTTGACTTTTTTTTTACTTTTTTATTTTCTTTTTTTCTCTCTCTCCCTATTTCCAAAACAAACTAGATAAGATGCAGATTGGATCAAGCGAAGAGGTGAACGATCTCAACTATGATTATGACAATTAATGGTGGGTAGCACGTAGTGGAAATTGATGGATGGGTGGTGGACAGCGGAAAGGATAATGATGCAGCGGCGGCGTGACTAATGTGAACAAAACACGAAACTCTAAACGAACTAGACACTAAGACCAGCAACTCGACACGATGATGCAACCGATAATTCAACTATGCAAGCAATAAAAAGAAAATTGCAAAGGCTCAGACTGGCTTGGACAAAGGATGAATAGATCTAACTTTTTTGCGTGGCTTTTTCTTGGACAATAGGTAAGAAAATAAATCTAATCTAGTAAAAACTGGAAATTCTCACCGAGCAACCTGAAAACTGATACCACTTCATAGAGGCGAGGGTGTCCTGATCTTTCGATCAAATGATAACTATCGATTTGGTAGAGTCGACTTTGATGATCCGACTACAAACGTGCACGACGTTGGACCTTAGCAATCGCTAAACCAATCTCCTGAGGTTACTGACGATGCCGGAAGCACGATCAGCCTGACCACGAAGGACTATTCCTGCAAGCAATCGAAGAATGAGCAAGAATATGATAAAGCAATCTGAATATTGCGAATATATATGAAGTATTGATAATGGTGTGGATCCATAAGCGGTCTTGGTCTGGTCGTTGGACACAAACGAAGTACACGAAGTTGCAATGGCTAACTTTTAACTAAACAAATCCCAAAGAAAAAGCTACTAGATGGATCTACTTGTATAGGAGCAAGTGGTGGCGGCCAAGGAGGTGGGAGGACGTCCCAAGGCAGCCTACTACCAACCCTAGGTCGTACAAGGCTCATGGGCCCAAGTGGAGGTGATGCAACACCTTTGGACTTGTTGTTTGACTCGGATTCTGCTGCAGCGTCAGATTGTTTCGTCCATATCTCAACGCTCCAGACAAATTTAAAGGTGAATCCAATTGGGTTGGAAAGAGGACGAAATCTACTTTCCAATAAAAAAAGAATCACCCAATTCGGAGTCTGTATGAAAACTTTGTTGGCATTTTGAGTCAGGTATGTCTGTGCAGTCCGAATCTGAATTCAGAACGTGAGAGACTTGGACTCTATCTTCTCTTGGCCCAAAAGTGACGTGAATGGACTTTTTGAACAGAACCTAAACTTCTCCTTTTCCCCTATCTTCATATGTGGATTGTACAAATGTCCCATACACCTCCGATTAGACAAAACACAAAAGTGTGTGATGTATTTTTGTTCTGGATAACATAAATAGATTATTGAATAATTTGCACTAGAAATCACATGACAAATATGCATGTATGCAATATTTTTGGTCGTATCCAAGTCATGTCCTCATCAATTGTGATCTTCACTCATATCTTGCTGTCCAGAGCTACTTAGTATCCTTCATTGATGCTAGTTGTACTACGCCGTGACCTCATTAGTGTTCTAGGCTCGCGTCTCTAGTCCGGTCTAGCCTAGGACCAGCACAGTACCGTCGTTGAGCGTTAATTCAACATTGCATCTCTGAATTGATTATTGCGAATCTTTTGCTACCATATATTTAAGCCTTCCAAACTCCACATATTTCTACACCGTGTATACGTATGTTCCCCTAGTAATCGCTTTACTCAATCTTCGGAGTTATCTGACACCGCTGGTTGCCTGTCACCACCTGCTGCTTGGTAAGAACTTGTAAGATATATTCATATTTGCTTTACTGTGAGCACTTTACAACCACATCCTAGTAGTTCATCGGAACAGTATTCTCGAATTTTGTTTCTTGTTTCTACTAATCATGACAGGTTCCGGAGATAGAAGTTCTTGGACGACGGACACATCATCACCATCACGAGAGTTGGGACAACACACACAAGCACATGGTCAGGTTATCTCTTTACCGTCATTTGAGGGTAGATTTAACCCTGCTATTTATCTAGCTTGGGAGCAAGAAGTAGAACAAGTTTTTAGTCACCATGACTTTTCTGAACTTGAGCGAGTACGAGCTGCCACTAGAGCATTTACTGGTTTTGCTTCTGTTTGGTGGAGTGTGCATTGTAAGAAAAACATTGATAACCAACCCACAACTTGGAAAGATTTGAAAGATGTAATGAGACAAAAAAATTCCCTTCTTACTATCGTCGTGAATTGCTTCACAAATTTGAATAATTTAAACAAGGCAACAACACTGTTCATGCTTACTACCAAGAGTTCAAATCTTATATGCATCATTGTGACATAGAAGAATCTGAGGATGATACAATGAATAGATTTTTTGGTGGTTTGAACCATGATATTCAGGCAAGATTTCAGTATATTCCTCGTTGCATTACTGGTATGTATGTTCGTGCTTGTACCTTTGAGAGACAGTTACAGGAGGATGCATTGGGTGACTACAACAATTACTATTCCAATTCATGCTCACTACCATCGGTTGATTCCTCCATCGTTGCACCTACTAGAGTAGCCACACCTCAGATTATGAGTGCGACATCATCTCAAGTGTATGGTACATTGTCATTGTCCATACCTACATCAGTTATGTCTTTGCGACAAGGTAACAGTAAAGGTATTGATGATATAACTTCACATGAGAATGATGCATGCCTAATTAACTTAAATACATCATGTGTTGAGTTACCTGTTGATTTGAGCACGCCACCTATTTTAGATAATCATGTTACTGTCATGAATGCATCATGTGATCAAACAACTGAAATACCAACAATTTCGAGTGCGCCCATGGAATTAGCTGTTGATGTTAAAGAACCATGTGAATCAGGAAATAAACCAGATTTGGATCAAATACGTTTTAAAATAATTGTGCCAATGTTTAATCATTTTGATATGACCTCTAATCTTGGTGATCATTCTTTGTCAAACGACTTATTGCATGTTTTCTTATTTAAGCATGTTGTACCATGTAAATTTGATACACGTAAGGTTTATTCACCAATGTTAGGATGGTTTAATGATGAATATTGTCAATCTTTTGATATGACTAAGAGCTTCACTTATATGTGCAAACCGAGT
Source organism: Triticum aestivum (assembly GCF_018294505.1). Taxonomy (NCBI): domain Eukaryota; kingdom Viridiplantae; phylum Streptophyta; class Magnoliopsida; order Poales; family Poaceae; genus Triticum; species Triticum aestivum. The sequence continues at coordinate 155,314,511 of NC_057796.1, forward strand.
TGCAATATTTTCATGCTTTCTACTTATGATAATATTTTGGCTTTATATTTTATGATCTATGAAAGTTACTCATGTATACATGTGTCATATGTGCAAAAATCAAGGGAAGTAAAAATGGATGTCATATACATATACAACATGTACACCTTGTCTCTTTTGTTAGCCACATTTCAGATTAAGCAACGCCGACGAAGGCTTTGTTCTCAAGAAAGGGAGGATGATGGGAACATGACTACCTTGGATATGACAAAAAATATTGCATACATGCATATTGTCAGGTGATTTCTAGTGCAAACTATTCAATAATCTATTTATGTTATCCAGAACAAAAATACTTCACACACTTTTGTGTTTTGTCTAATTGCAGGTGTATGGGACATTTGTACAATCCACATATGAAGATAAGGGAAAGGGAAAAGTTTATGTTCTGTTCAAAAAGTTCTCTCACGTCACTTTTGGCCAAGAGAAGATAGAGTCCAAGTCTCCCACGTTCTGGATTCAGATTCGGACTGCACAGACATATTTGACTCAAAACGTCAATAACTTTTTCATACGGACTCCGAATTGGGTGATTCTTTTTTTGTTGGAAAATAGATTTCGTCCTATTTCCAACCCAATTGGATTCAACTTTAAATTCGTTCGAAGCGTTGAGATATGGACGAAACAATCTGACGCTGCAGCAGAATCCGAGTCAAACAACAAGTCCAAAGGAAACATGCCCTCGTGGTTAGGTTGATCATGCTCCGACGTGGTCAATAACCCTCGGAAGTTGGTTTAGCGATTGCTAAGGCGTGACGTCTCGCACGTTCGTAGTCGGATCGTCAAGGTCGACTCACACAGAAAATGATAGCCACCATCTCATCAAAACATCGGGACACCTTTGCCTCTATCACGTCACCTTATTATTGGGCCAGGCCCATGTATTTTCGAAATACTTAAGGATAGGCTGTTTTTAGAGTCCGTATGTGTGGGGAAAAAAGAGTTAGGGTTGGTTTCGGACCCCTCCTCCAAGGGCCACGAAATTCCCCCCTCTTCCTCCGTATATACAGCCTTGGGGCGTCGTTTAGACTTTGGGTTTTGCTTAGATTAAAAGTTTGCCATAGCTGCAACTTCACGTACTTCGTTTCTATTCAACGACCAGACAAAGGCGTCACAGAACCCCACCTTCATTAATAAAGCTTTCCTCTTTTATTCGCAATATCCAGATTGCAATCTTAGTTTCTTGCTTGTTCTTCGTTTGCTTGCAGGAAATAAACCCTCGTGGTCAGGTTGATCGTGCTCCGGCGTGGTCAATAACCCCTCGGAAGTTGGTTTAGCGATTGCTAAGGCGCGACGTCTTCGCACATTCGTAGTCGGATCGTCAAAGTCGACTCCCACAGAAAACGATTGCTATCTCATCGAAACATCGGGTCACCTTTGCCTCTATCATGATGGGTTCTCACACACTTCTCTCATCTCACGTTTGGTGGCAAATAGAACTAAGTTTGTCTTGTCGCTCATCATGGAGGCACTCAATTTGGGCTTGTGGCGCTCACTCCCTTTTTGGTGGTTCTCTCGTTCACTAGTCTCTCCACGATGGGTGGCTTGCTTGTCGGCGATCACTTGGCTTGGAGACATAGGTCGTAGCACATACTCCTTCCCTTTCATCTTGAAGCTATAGTGGTTTGTGCGTCTGTTGTGGATGACACCTCGGTTAAATTGCCATGGCCGTACAAGAAGGAGGTGGCAGACGGTCATCAGAAGGACATCACATTCCAAACTGTCTTCGTAAGCTCCGATCTTGAAAGAGACTTGTACTCTATAGTCGACTTGGATGGTGCCGTTGTCGCTTAGCCATTGAACTTTGTAAGGGTGCGGGTGCTTCATCTTGACCAAGTTGAGTTTGGAGCATAGTTCTTCACTTGCTAAGTTATGGCAACTCCCTCCATCGATGATGACCTTGATGGACCTTCCATTGATGTTGGCCTTTGTGTGGAAGATATGGCATCTTTGGTCTTCTTCTTGTTGATGTTGAAGAGTCAAAACCTTGGAAACAATGAGAGCGGGACTTGAATCTTCATCACAAAAGACTTGATCATCTACATCTTCGTTGTTCACTTGTCGGTGCATGGCCACTTGCTCAAGGGCTTCCATTTCTCCTTCGCTCATGGAGTCGTAGGTTCCGTCGTCGTTGAGGATCATGGTGCGCTTGTTTGTGCACTCAAAGGACTTGTGGCCTCGGCCGCCGCATGTGAAGCATTTGAAGGAACTTGTCTTGATGGTCTCATCGTTTGGGGTAGATGATGATGAAGCTCTCGGTTTGAAGGTGCTTGTAGTAGAAGGACGACTTGACGTTGTCGAAGTTTTCTTGTAACTTGACTTGTCGCCGGTGCTTGTAGATGGCTTGGTTGAAGTAGAAGTTGTTGGAGTCGTTGAAGCTGGGGTATTGGAGATGGATGAGAACTTGGCATACTTGAAGTCATCTTGCACTTGACGTTCCGCTTTCGTAGCTTGATGCACTAACTCGATGAGGTTCGAGTATGGTTGGAAGTCGGCAATCTTCTTGATAGGGTGATTCAGTCCATTCAAGAAATGTGCCATAGTTTGCTCATCATCTTCCGTGACATTGGCTCTTATCATCGCAACCTCCATTTCCTTGTAGTACTCTTCAACGCTCATTGTTCCTTGCTTGAGGAGTTGGAGTTTCTTGAAGAGGTCGCGGTTGTAGTAGTTTGGCACGAAACGTGCTCTCATGACATCCTTCATTTGCGCCCAATTGGTGATTGGCGGTTCACCTTTGGCCTCTCGGCGCTCAATGACTTGTTCCCACCAAATGAGGACGTGGTCTTGGAATTCAAGGGACGCCATCACTATCTTCTTCACTTCTTCGTAGTTGTGCAAGCGGAAGATTTTGTCGACCTTCAATGCCCATGAGATGTACTTTTCGGGATCATTGCTTCCGGTGAACTTGGGCATGCTGAACTTTAGCTTGCCATATCGTTGCTCGTCATTTTGTTGGGGTCGGGGATGTGATAGAGGCAAAGGTATCCCGATGTTTCGATGAGATAGCAATCGTTTTTCGTGGGAGTCGACTTTGACGATCCGACTACGAACGTGCGAAGACGTCGAGCCTTAGCAATCGCTAAACCAACTTCCGAGGGGTTATTGGCCATGCCGGAGCACGATCAACCTGACCACGAGGGTCTATTTCCTGCGAGCAAACGAAGAACAAGCAAGAAACTGAGATTGCAATCTAGATATTGCGAATAAAAGAGGAAAGCTTCATTAATGAAGGTGGGGTTCTGTGACGCCTTTGTCTGGTCGTTGAACACAAACGAAGTACGCGAAGTTGCAGCTATGGCGAACTTTTAATCTAAACAAAACCCAAAGTCTAAACGATGCCCTAGGGGCTGTATATATGCAGGAAGAGGGGGGGGGATTTCGTGGCCCATGGAGGAGGGTTCCGAAACCCACCCTAACTCTTGTTTCCCCACACATATGGACTCTAAAAAACAGCCTATATTGAAGTATTCCAAAATTACATGGGCCTGGCCCAAAAATAAGGTGACGCAGCACCTAGAATAGCCTCTGGACGAAAATTATGAAGTGGCATCTTGTATATTTCGTCCAAGGCTTCATGCACTCATTATGGTGGCTTCAAAGTCCTGAAATCATCTCTTGAAACTCTGTTCTTGTCTCCCTTGCGCATGCCATCAACTCCATGCTTGTTCTTGCTCCAATGTTCATCCTTCTCCAAGCTAGGCCCTTCATTTGTAAGCAAAACAAATATATCCAATTTAGGCAGCATCATATTCTCATGAACATTAGAATCATTACCAAGAAACGAAAGTACCTGGTAATTTAATTGGCGTGCGCGAGCTCTAGTAGTCGGTCCAGTATGTATAGTAGCAGGAGTTGTGGGTGTAACAATGGTATTGATATCCTCATCAGGATGATGACGCCCATGTCGTTGATGACTGACAATCTCATGTTGCTCTTAGCGAGGAGGGTGGTCAACCTCATGTTGCTCTTGATGAGGAGGGTTGTCGACCTCATGTTTCTCTTGTCTTGGAGGAGGTCCAATTACTTCATGCTCTCAATGGATTTGATGTTCTTTTCTCGCTAGAGGAGGAGCTTGTCGAGCTTGACAAGGAGCCTGACGATGCACACGTGCTTGGAAAAGCCTTTCTTGAACTTCATCGCGAAGTGCTTCTTGATGTTCACGAGCTTGTCGTCCTCGGTTGGCTACGGCTCGACTTGATTCGTGAAGGGCACGTTGCGCCTCAAGAGCTTGAGCTTCACGTAGTTGTTGTTCTTGAAGTTGTGCCTCGGCATCTTGTGCATCTTGATGTTGTCGCGCTCGCTCCTCTTGTTCTTGTTGTCGTTGGCGTTGCCGTTCTTGTGCTTGCGCGAATGCAGCTTGGGTTTGACGTTGTCGATGCTCGTGAGAGTCGGTGTCATGTAGAGGATTGCGGTTTTCTTGACGATCTTGACGCGCAGCACGATGAAGAGTGTTCGCTGTCGATGCGGTCACTCATGGCTAGTTGCTCTTCATGCCAGGCTCGTTGTGCACCAAAGAGGTGGTTCTTTGTGACGTAGGATGACATGTCATCGTCTTGCTCCAAGAAGAGTGGGTTGGTAGAAGTACTTGTCCTATCCATCATTCCAAATAAAGATATGTGAGTTGGAGAAAAAGAAGAACCAATACCAAATGTACCTTGACCGATGTTGAAGATGGATCAAAGATCACTCCAATGTGTAACAAGGAAATAGCACAATTGGTACCAATTCTTGTAGGTTTCTCACACCTACACAAGTAAAAGCTTATGGTGGAGCTTGGTTAGGATGGTGGCACCAAATTTGATGCAATTGTAAGTGAGACTCAATAATGTTGGAAAAGATTCACAAATTGCAAATGAAACAAGTAGACCAATAGCAAAATAAGGTACACGGAAACACACACGCAAATAGATAAGTGGGGTCGTGCAACCAAGGGTGAGCCAAAATGTGGAATCCACAAAGATGCTCTTGTTGCACAACACTAGAGAGACGCTAGCACGATTGCACAATAGGCAGATACGAACTTGTGCACAGCCTACTAGGCAAAAATGCAACGACTTCTATCCCAAGTATGCTATATCTATGATGTCTATGCGATGATCTAAGATGATCGATTATGACAATCTTAATGTTGTATGATGCTATGGTTCTTGCTTATAAGCTCTTTGCTTATCTTTCCCTTTTGCATAAAAGCTTGTTTGGCTCTTTGTTGTTTGAGCTCTTTTCTCATGCAATGCTTCACGAACCAAGATAGCAATTGTGTATGCGATGACAACTTTGTGACACAAGAGATGATACCAAGATATGCACCACGATGATATATTATGTATGCTATGGGAAGTATGATCACTAATGTGCACAAGTCACATTGCCGGCAATACTCAAAGGCTAGTCTCGATGGGTAAGTGGCGCAAAAGTAAGGCTATGGGGTTATCAATGCAATTGCGAGAATGTATGGTGATATCACGATACCAAGATGAGGTTGATACCAAAATGATGTAGCCATTCGTAGTAGTCCTTGGTGAAGATGAGCGGTAGTGATGTCGATGTCGAACCGTACCTAGATAGATGAAACACAAAAGGACATAGTTACCACAACTTAAATTCTCCAAGACCAAAACGTGTCAAAATCGTCGGAGTTGGGTAGCGGACAAGCTATGGTGGTGGTATGCGGAAGTGGTGGTGGTATAGGAAGTTGTATGCGGAAGTGGTGGATGTGGCTGAAAATTTTTGGGGAAGAAAAATTCAGTTTTTTCAGGGTATTGCGGACGTCCAGGGTTTTACGGTCGTCCGGTCGTCGGACGTCCGGAGGCTGTCGGATGTCCGGTGCCTGGGCGATTTCGCGCTTGGGAAGAACTACTAGGGTTCGTGGTGGAAGTGGCGAAATTGGTCAAATCCGGGCGAGTTCGTGGATGGAAAAGGTGGAGATGATGGGGAAAAGCTAGATCCACTCAAGGCAAAGCAAATCCATGGATCAAATGCAACAAAATTTCATCACACCAAGAAATCACAAAAAAAAATTGGGGGCTATTTTTGGTGGGGATTTTCAGATTAGGACGAAAAACAACAAAATCAAGCTAGAAAACAAAGAGGGGAGGCTCCGAAATCGTGATCAACGTGGCTCACGATACCAAGATGATGTAGGATGGAACCCTAGATGGCCGATCTTGCACAAAAGGAGCGGATCCCGTGATGAACACGAAGAACACGAGGGGAGAACACAAGGGAATCACGAGGGAAACATGAGAGAAATCACTCAACCAACAAGAATAAATCACACATGCGCTAGATCCATGAACACAAAGTGATGCGGAGCATCCTATGGACATCACCATGTCAAGAATCCATTTGGCAAGTGACACGTGCCACATCTACTTCATACACACAAAGGTGAATCATCTCCTTTACACGTGTCCACTTGTACCTCTCGAGGATGGTATACTACTTGACCCCCTCTCGGGTGCCTACATAGGTGTGAGCGGAGCTACACATTCATCGAGAAGGAGTCCAAGAAGAAGAGAACATCTACACCATCCAAGAAGGAAGCCTGGAAGCGGAGAAGGAAGCGCCAAGGAGAAGGCAGCAGCTCCCAGGCGACCCCGTGCGCACGGGCATGTACCGTGCCCACGGGACCCCCGTGTCCACGGGCCTCACGGACCCCGTGCGCACGGGCTCATGCGTCCGGTCTCTGGATACCCCGTGCGCACGAGCTCCACTTACCCCGTGCACACGGGGCCCCCTGTGCGTGGCTGATTGGGCTTGGCCCTTGTATCCCCATCTCGTCCCTACTTACCCCTTCATCCCTTGGACCTATATATACTCCTTCATCTCCTCCATTTAGACTAGGCTAAGAATAGAACTAAACACTAGAGCTTAGCTCATCTATCTCCCCTTGTGGGATTCCTCTTGAGAGAGAGACACTCCATTGGAGTTCAAGGCCTCCATTGGAGAAGATCCCTAGTGGATAAAGCCCCCCTTGAGGGAAGGATCTATCCAGATCATCAAGCCCTCATCTCCTTCATAGGATTTGGGATGAACTCTACCATGTATCTTATTTCCTTTTGTTGTTCATGTACCTTGTGGATCTTGTGTGTTTGATTGTCTAGTGGATGTGTGATTGGACTTGTTCTTGAGTGTTCCTCTTGTTTTCCCTTTTGTGTTCATCTTGTTCTTGGGGATTCCCACTCCAATTCATGAAAGATCTCCACTTAGGGTTCCACCCTACAACATCTTGGTATCATGAGCCATGGTTTCTCACGAAATTGGAGCCCCCCTTCTTGTTCTCTAGCCTAATTTTGTTGTGTTCTTCCCCAAATTCGAAAATTCCCCACCAAAAATAGCCCCATTTTTTTGTGATTTGTTGGTTTGATGAGGTTTTGTTGGATTTGATCCATGGATTTGCTTGGTTTCAAGTGGATCTAGCTTTCCTCCACCTTCCCCTACCTTCCATCCTTCGATTTTGACCGCAATTTCGAGATTACCCATGGATCCGGAGCAGTTCGTCCGCTCACAGAGCACCCCGTACATACGGGCCATCGGGACCCCATGCACACGGGACCCCGTGCGCACGGGCCAGACAGACCCCGTGCGCACGACCCTTCGAGTGCGCTTCGGCCGTTGTCCCTTCGTCCTCCCACCCTCCCATACCACCCCCATACCCCCAGCTAAACCCCAGCAACGAGATCCATCCATTTGGAGCCCAGATCGGGAAGAAATCCACCAAACCCGCGTGTCCCAGATGACCCCGTGCCCTCGGTGTGTGTACCATGCGCACGGCACCCCGTGCCCACGGGCCCTATACCCCGTGCGCACGCCCCCCCCCTACAGCAGCCGCGTGCACTTCACCGTTTCGGCCATAACTTCCACATCCGGAGTCCGATTTTCGTGTTCTTTAGCTCGTTGAGTAGCTATGGACATCCCCCATCCACCTAGGTAGGTTCCAACACCATTTGACTCCATCGAAATTTTGACATTTCGGCATCTTTGCCTAGGCCGTCCATCATATCATCCGCAAAACCCACCATAGCCTTCCGCAACCTAACCCATTTTGCTCCATTTAGCAATTGTGGTTGTTTGAGTGGTGACTTGAGTCTCCTAAGGTGTTTAGATTACTTAGGGACGGTTGCTTCTTCTTCAACCATCACCACCACTTCCACATCGCCATCTCCTCTACCACCATTTGACATTTTCCTTTGGAGATTTTGAGTTTGCGGTTTTTACCGTTTCCTAAGGTGTTTCGGCTACTTAGGGACGGGTCTACATCATCTTGGTATCTACATCAAGAATACCGCCAATCATCATCGCCACGAGGTCGTCATCGACATCGACCACTTCACCAATTTGACACCCTAACCGTAAGCAAGAACGGTAACCTCTATATCATCTTGGTATCGTGGTATCCCATCATTGTACATTCTTGCCATTACATTGTTAACCCCTTAGCCCATTTTGCGTTACTTGCCTACCGAGACTAGCCATTTGAGTATTGCCAGGCCACGTTACTTGTGCACATTAGTGATCCACACTTCCATTGCATACATACCATATCATATTGGTATCATCATATCATCCCTTGTGTCACAAGATTGTTCCCGCATATACAAAATTGCTATCTTGATTTGTGCATTTCGCATAGTGGCCATATCAAAAAAAGATAATAAGCTGTTAAGCAAATGAAAAGAGAGCAAAGTGCTTGTAAGCAATAGCCATAGCATCCTACAAACATCACATAAGAGTGTCATATCCGATCATCTTGGATCAACTTGAGAAACACCGGGAACCATACATACATAGCATACTTGGGATAGAAGTTTATCCATTTTGCATCTTATAGGTTGTGCACAAGTGTCGTATCCGCCTATTGAGAAATCGTGCTAGCGTCTCTCTTGAGTTTTGCAACTCGAGCGTTTTCCGTGGATTCCACATTTTGTGCTCATTCCTTGGTTGCTCGACCCCATTTATCTATCCGTGTGTGTGTTTCCGTGTACCACATATTGCTATTGGTCTACTTGTTTCTCTTGCGAATTTGTGAATCTTTTCCAACATTATTGACTCTTGCTAACATTTTGCATCAAATTTTTGTGCCACTATCCTCACCAAGCTACTCCATAAGCTTTACTTGATAGGTGTGAGTGAACAAGTCCGGTACCAATTCCACTATTCTTTCATCTCACATTGAGTGAAACGGGATACATCCTCAACTTTGGGAAAAGGTAACTTGGTATTGTTTATCTCATTTCCTACTCACCTATACTCGAGTCTTGTGATGGATAGGCAAGGCATTTCACCTTCGGTCTACAACAACAACGACGAGTTCGATGCCACGAACAACTCCAATGACGCCAAGATGCAAGCTCAAATGGAGGGGATCAAAGCCCTCATCAAGTCCTACCAAGCGATCTTCCTCATCTTCGAGAAGCCATGATACGAGCCAATTTCAAAGAAGATGATGAGCAAACTATGGCACGTTTCTTGAATGGACTCAATCACCCTATCAAGAAGATTGCCGACTTCCAACCATACTCGAACCTCATCGAGCTAGTGCATCAAGCTACCAAAGCAGAACGGCAAGTACAAGACGACTTCAAGTATGCCAAGTTCTCATCCAAGTCCTATGGCCTCTCCAACAATCAAGCTTCGACGACTCCTCCTACCTCAACCAAGCCATCTACAAGCAACGGTGACAAGTCAAGTTACAAGAAAGCTTCGACAAGCTCAAGTCGTCCTCCTACTACAAGCAACTTCAAGAAAGCTTCATCATCATCTACTCCAACCGATGAGACCATCAAGACAAGTTCCATCAAATGTTTCACATGCGGAGGCCGAGGCCACAAGTCCTTCGAGTGCACAAACAAGCGCACCATGATCATCATCTACTCCAACCGATATGACTCAATGAGTGAAGGAGAGATGGAAGCCCTTGAGCAAGTGGCCATGCACCGACAAGTGAACAATGAAGAAGAAGATGATCACATCTTTTGTGACAAAGACTCAAGTCCCGCTCTTGTTGTCTCCAAGGTCTTGACTCTTCAACATCAACAAGACCAAGATCAAAGATGCCATATCTTCCACACAAAGGCCGGCATCAATGGACGGTCCGTCAAGGTCATCATCGATAGATGGAGTTGCCATAACTTGGCAAGTGAAGAACTATGCTCCAAACTCCAATTGGTCAAGATGAAGCACCCGCACCCCTACAAGGTTCAATGGCTAAGCAACACTGGCACCATACAAGTCGAAAATAGAGTACAAGTCTCTTTCAAGATCGGTGCCTATCAAGACACTTTGGAGTGTGATGTCCTTCCGATGACTGTTTGCCACCTCCTTCTTGGACGGCCATGGAAATTTGACCGAGGTGTCATTCACAATGGGCGTACAAATCACTATAGCTTCAAGATAAAAGGGAAAGAGTTTGTGCTACGTCCTATGTCTCCACGCCAAGTGCTCGCCGACAAGCAAAACACCCGTCATGGAGAGAATAGTGAGAGAGCGAACCACCAAAAAGAGAGCGAGCGCCACAAGCCCAAATTGAGTGCCTCCACGATGAGCGACAAGAAAAACTTAGTCCTATTTGCCACCAAACGGGAGATGAGAGAAGTGTGTGAGAACCCATCAAGTGTCCTACACTATGTCCTATTGTGCAAGGATGAGGCACCAAAAACTAACAGCTCTCACGATCTACCTTTGGTGTTATCTTCTTTATTGCAGGAATTCCAAGATGTTTTCCCCGATGAGCTACCTCCGGGTCTACCTCCACTACGAGGCATTGAGCACCGAATCGATCTCATCCCCGGAGCGCCGCTTCCAAACAAAGCTCCCTACCGCGTCAACCCCGAAGAAACCAAAGAAATACAAAGGCAAGTAAAGCATCTCATAGACCATGGTCATGTGCGTGAAAGTTTGAGTCCTTGTGCCGTACCGGTCATTCTTGTGCCAAAACGAGACGGTAGCTTTCGCATGTGTTCCGATTATAGACCTATCAATGCTATCACCGTTCATTATAGGTACCCCATTCCACGCCTTGATGATATGCTTAATGAACTTTGCGGTGCCACTATCTTTTCCAAAATTGATCCTTAAAGTGGTTACTATCAAATCCGCATACAAGAGGGTGATGAATGGAAAACCGCCTTCAAAACAAAGTTTGGTCTATATGAGTGGTTAGTCATGCCTATGGGTTTATCGGAAGCACCCGGTACTTTCATGCGTCTTATGCATTATGTGTTTCGCCCTTACATTGGTGAATTCGTTGTTGTCTACTTTGATGATATCCTTGTGTTTAGCAAATCTCTCAAAGAACATGTCACCCACCTTCGCACCATGCTACAAACTCTTCGAAAAGAGCAACTTTATGCTAATATGGGAAATGCCTATTTGGTGTTGATAAGCTTGTTTTCTTGGGTTTCATAGTATCTTCTAAGGGTGTTCATGTTGATGAATCTAAGATCAATGCTATTAAAACTTGGCCCCAACCAACCAATTTGCAACAAGTGCGTAGTTTTCTTGGTTTAGCCGGTTTCTACCGTAGATTTGTGAAGGATTTTAGCACCATTGCCTCACCTTTGCATGCTTTGAGTAAGAAAAATGCACCGTTTGTTTGGGGAACATCCCAAGATATTGCTTTCAATGAGCTTAAGAATTTGCTTACTCATGCTTCCGTGCTTGCATTACCCAACTTTGACAAACCTTTCGAAATTCATTGCGATGCTAGTGGTAATGGCATAGGAGGTGTGTTAACACAAGAGAAGCGCCAAATTGCTTATTTTAGTGAGAAACTTTACTGAGCGCAACTAAATTATCCCATCTATGACAAAGATCTATATGCTTTAGTGCGAGTTTTGCATGAATGGGAACATTACCTATGCCCTCATGAGTTCATCATCCATACCGACCATGAAATGCTTAAATACCTGAAGGGTCAAACTAAGTTGAACAAGCGTCATGCTAAATGGAGTGAGTTTATTGAGTCTTTTCCTTATGTCATCAAGTATATTAAAGGTAAGGAAAATGTTGTGGCGGATGCACTTTCCCGTATATGCATGCTTGTTACTCAACTTGAGTTCAATGTCATTGGCTTTGAGCATATAAAAGACTTGTATGAGCATGATCCTACATTTGCTATTCCTTATGCCAAGTGTTTGACGCATACTTCTTGGGATCGATACTACATCAAAGATGGATATCTTATGAGAGCTAACAAACTTTGCATTCCCGAGTCCTCTCTTTGCTAGTTGCTTTTGCAAGAATCTCATGGAGGCGGACTCATGGGACACTTTGGACGCGACAAGACATTTGCTATGCTCTCCAAGAACTACTTTTGGCCCAAGATGTTTCGCGACGTCAATCGCTTCACCAACCGATGCTCTACATGTCGCAAAGCTAAGTCTAAAGCCCTATCTCATGGCCTCTATATGCCACTTCCAATTCCATATCAACCATGGGAAGATATTAGCATGGACTTTGTGCTCGGTTTGCCTAGAACCCGAAATGGCAAGGATTCCGTTTTTGTTGTTGTGGACCGATTCTCCAAAATGGCTCATTTCATTCCTTGCAACAAGATAGACGATGCTTCACATGTTGCAAATTTGTTTTGTAGGGAAATATTGCGCCTTCATGGAGTGCCAAAGACGATTGTCTCGGATCACGACATCAAGTTCTTGAGTTACCATCCACAAACCGACGGCCAAACGGAGGTGACGAACCGCACGCTCTCCACTCTACTACGCATGTTGATAAAGAATAACATCAAGGAGTGGGAGGAGTGCCTACCTATCGCCGAGTACGCCTACAATCGTGCAAGACATTCGACTACCGGCAAGTCCCCTTTCGAGGTCGTCTATGGCTTCAACCCATTGTCACCTTTGGACATTCTACCTCTACCGCTACAAGAGCGCACAAACATGGACGCGAGCGCCCGAGTTAACTTCCTCAAGAAGATGCATGAAGATACAAGGAACACCATCGAGCGCCAAGTACAACGACTCGCGACCAAGCTCAACGTCAACAAGCAACCCATGATGTTCAATGTTGGAGATCTTGTGTGGCTACACCTTCGCAAGGATCGCTTCCCCAAGGAACACAAGTCCAAGCTAATACCCTGAGCGGATGGACCCTTCAAGGTGCTTGCACGCTACAACACCAACGCATACAAGATCGACCTACCATGCGACAAGTACAATGTGAGCGACATCTTCAACATCAAGGATCTTTCGCCCTACCATGGTGATGAAGAATTCGATCCGAGGTCGGATCTTTCCCAAGGTAGGGGAGATGATGCGGAGCATCCCAAGGTCATCCCCATGGACCTACATATGTCTCCCAAGACACCACTTGGACCAATGACAAGAGCCCGAGCTAAGGCTATCGAAGATAAGGTTCTTGGAGGAGAACCATGGACCTCCTACATCCAACGGACAAGACGGCGAGGACACCAAGCGCGAAGATCAAGAGGAAGAGCCGCCACAGAAGCTACAGGCTCCGGACGACCGGCCCAGCCCGGACGTCTGACCCCTGGAGGTCGCTACAGCCCAAGGAAACTAGGGCTGCCAACGCTACAGCGGCCGGACGACCGACCCAGACCGGACGTCCGATGACTCCCAGGCTCCGGACGTCCGAGCCCTTCCGGACGACCGACACTACGCCAACAGAACCAAATCTACGGAAATCCGAGGAAGACCGGACGAACGGCGACCGGACGCCCACGGACGTCCGACACCGTGGCAACAGAAGCTAAATTGCGGACATCCAAAGAACTTCGGACGTCTGGACCCCCGCGAGCCTCCGGACGACCGGCGTCTCCCGGACGTCCGGGCCCTGGCTATGTCCAGTTACGGGCTGAGGCCCATGTACCCCTTGACTTCGCCCCCTTTTGCACCTAGACTATAAATAGACCTCTCCTTCCTCCTAGTTAGAGAGCATTGGTTTAGCTTAAATGTGAGATAGAGCATTGCTCATCCATTACGGATCTACTCCACGAGAGAGACCGCGACCCCTCTTCGGAGAAGATCCCCTTAGATTCAAGACCCCCTCTTGGGTGGCCCCCATCAAGACCTCCTTACGAAGAAGAACCGGTTACCGTTTGTATCGACCGTTGTTGACTTTGGATCTTGTATCTTACCTTTGTGTTCATCGATCTAGCGCGTGTGTGATCTATTCTTGTTGGTTGAGTGATTCTCTTGTGTTTCCCCTCGTTTTCCTCCCGTGTTCTTTGTGTCCTTAATTGGGATCCGCTCCTTTCATGAAAGATCGGCCAATAGGGTTCCACCCTACATCAACACGTTGAGCAACTAAACATTTATACCTGTCAGCGTCTTCAGGAGCCATGTATTGCGTCTCATGATCAGAATCATCTACAACATGTTCTTCACGTGTAATAAGAGCCAAAGTCTCCTCATCATAGTCACTAGCGGACTCATACCCACCATCCTTAGTAGCAATCATCACACGCTGAGATTTGCATTCTCTCGCGTAATGTCCTCTTCCCTTACAACGACGACAAATAATATCACTTGTGTGCCCTGTTGATGCCATGGAAGAAGAAGAGCTCTATGCAGGCCCGACAGATGTGCTCTTGGAAGATAGTGGTGGTTGTGCCTGTTTTCTTGTATCACGGTTGGAGGTGGCACCTCACGGAGGCGCTGGTGCAGTGGAAGTAGAGGATGCACGTGGTGTCCATGATGAAACTCGACCTGCAGAAAAGTTAGTTCGTGCCAATGCCTGTCAATCCTGCACTTCACGTTTAGCTTTACAAGCAAGATGGAATAAACGAGTGATATTAGTATACTCCTTATACTCTAGAATGGTCTAAATCTCTCTATTTAATCCACCCACAAAACGTGCAAGCATAGCTTCATTCTCCTCAACAATACCACATCTAATCATGCCAGTTTGTAATTCCTGATAATATGCTTCTACAGAATTTTTTCCTTGTCTTAAGCGCTGCAATTTTTGAAGTAATTCACATTGATAATAAGGTGGAACCCAACGAGTACGCATAGTAGTTTTCAAAGCAGCCCAAATAGCAGGAATGGGATATAATCTACAATGTTCAGACCACCAAACACATGCAAACTAGTGAAAGCACAAACAGCAGCAGGAACACGTCTCTCCTCGGGATATTGTAAACATGTAAACCGTAAGAGGAAGTATGGACAAGGGATGTACAATTCTGGAGCTCAGCAGAAGCCACATTTTACCCCAAAATCGGGAGGACAGTTTCAGCATACCCATGGAGGAGGTAGTTCGCACAACCATAATGGCCCCAAGAATGGTAATGGGAATGGAGGAAGCAACAGCCAGAACCGTACCAACCCTTCAACCCCAGCTAAGAGAGACCTGAGCCAAGTCACTTGCTTTAAGTGCCAGAAGACTTGACATTATGCCAATGAATGTCCTGAAGCCCAGAATGGAAATGGTAATGGAAGCTCTGGGAAGAAGCCGAACCCTTTCAATAAAGGACATGTGAACCACGTTAGCGTGGAGGAGGTTGAAGCTCAGCCAGATGCAGTAATAGGTAAGTTTTTGGTTAAGTCATTTACTGCAATCGTTCTTTTTGATACTGGTGCATCGCATTCATACATATCAAGGGGATTTGTGGATAAGTTTAAGTTGCCCACCAAAGTTCTCAGAACACCTATGTTAGTAACCTCGCCAGGAGCAGAGTATATGGCAAGCCAAGGATGTTTTCAGATGCCATTGGCCATAGGTAGGCATCTATTCCCCTCAGACCTAATAGTTTTGGAGTGCAAGGTTTGGACATAATATTGGGTATGGACTGGCTATCGATGTATGGGGGAAACATCGATTGCGCTAGTAAGACGATTTTGCTTACCACCCCAGAAGGGAGAAGGATTAAGTATGTATCCCGGCATGTGCCGAAGAGGACTCAAGTAAATTCCTTATCAGGAGTTGTACAGGAAGAAGTACCAGTGGTGAAGGATTACCCGGATGTATTTCCAGAAGAGTTGCTAGGCATGCCACCAGATAGAGACATAGAGTTTTTGATTGAACTTTTGCCAGGCACAGTGCCGATATCTAAGAGACTGTACAGGATGCCCGCTAAGGATTTGGAAGAAATTAAGAAGCAGATTAAGGAGTTACTGGATAAAGGCTATATTCGCCCAAGTTCTTCACCTTGGGGATCACCCGTACTTCTAGTGGAGAAGAAAGATGGATCATTGAGGATGGTTGTTGATTATCGAGGATTGAATGAAGTGACCATCAAAAATAAGTACCCACTGCCGATGATCAATGATTTGTTTGAACGATTACAAGGAGCTAAGGTATTTTCCAAGATCGATCTATGATCAGGATACCATCAGTTAAAGATTCGAGAGCAGGATATACCTAAGACGGCTTTTACCACTAGGTATGGGCTATATGAGTATACCGTTATGTCATTTGGCCTGACTAACGCACCTGCCTATATCATGAACCTGATGAACAAAGTGTTTATGGAGTTTTTGGATAAGTTCGTCGTAGTGTTCATTGATGACATTTTGGTCTACTCAAAGAACGAAGAGGAGCATAAGGAGCATTTGCGTTTGGTACTTGAGAAGCTCAGAGAACATCACTTATACGCCAAGTTCAGCAAATGTGAGTTTTGGCTGAAGGAAGTTGGATTCCTCGGACATGTTATATCCGGAGAAGGAATAGCAGTAGACCCCACCAAAGTCGACACAGTAACAAGCTGGGAATCACCCGCATCAGTTGGAGAGATCCGGAGTTTTCTTGGACTTGCAGGATACTACCGGAGGTTCATTGCGAATTTCTCAAGGATTTCTAAGCCCATGACAGAGCTGTTAAAGAAGGACACCAAATTCAATTGGACTGAGGAATGTGAAGCTAGTTTCCAAGAGTTGAAGAAATGTTTGGTTACATCACCAGTGTTGATTCTGCCAGATCAACGCAAGGATTATGAAGTATATTGCGACGCTTCACGTCGAGGACTTGGAGCAGTGCTAATGCAGGAGGGAAGAGTTGTTTCATATGCTTCACGACAACTTAAACCCCATGAGAAGAATTATGCCACCCATGATTTGGAGTTAGCAGCCGTAGTGCATGCGTTGAAGACATGGAGACATTTTCTTATCGGAAATCACTTTGAGGTGTACACGGATCACAAGAGTTTGAAGTACATTTTCACGCAGAAGGAGTTGAATCTCAAGCAAAGGAGATGGTTGGAGCTCATTAAGGATTATGTTATGAGATTGCGTTATCACCCAGGGAAGGCTAACGTAGTAGCAAATACGTTGAGCCGCAAGAGCCATGTCAACACACTCATGACCGGAGAGTTACCAAAATTATTAGCCGAGGATCTTCGCAAGCTATGTTTGGAGATAGTTCCAAGAGGCTATTTAACAACGTTGGAGATTCAGTCTACCTTGATGGAAAAGATCAGAGAAGCTCAGAAGATAGACAAGGAGATTGACGAGATAAAGGAAAGGATGAGCAAAGGAAAAGCCAAGGGATTTCGTGAGGATGAGCACGATACCTTATGGTTTGAGGACCGCGTTTATGTGCCCAATGATCCGGAGATCAGGAAGTTGATCTTGCAAGAGGCCCATGATTCACCGTATTCGATTCACCCAGGAAATACCAAGATGTATTTGGATTTGAAGGATACTTTCTGGTGGACCGGAATGAAGAAAGATATTGCAGAGTATGTAGCAGTTTGTGATGTATGTCAGAGAGTGATGGCAGAGCATCAGAAGCCAGCAGGATTGCTACAGCCATTGCCGATACCCGAATGGAAATGGGATAAACTAGGCATGGATTTTATCACGGGATTGCCCAGGACTCGTTCAGGCTATGACTCGATATGGGTTGTAGTCGATCATTTGACGAAAGTAGCTCATTTCATCCCAGTGAAGACCACTTACACCAGTGCTAAGTTGGCAAAGATATGCATGACCAAGATCGTATGTCTGCATGGAGTTCCGAGGACCATTGTATCAGATAGAGGAACCCAGTTTACTTCAAGGTTTTGGAATCAGTTACATGAAACTTTGGGTACCAGGCTAGAGTTCAGTACAGGCTTTCATCCACAGACAGACGGACAGACCGAGAGAGTCAATCAGATTTTGGAAGATATGGTGAGAGCTTGTGCGCTAGATTATGGATCTAGTTGGGACGACAATTTGCCGTATGCAGAGTTTTCTTACAACAACAGTTACCAATCCAGTTTGAAGATGGCCCCTTTCGAAGCTTTGTATGGAAGGAGGTGCAGAACACCCTTGTTGTGGAACGAAGTTGGAGACCGCCAGTTGTTTGGACCAGACTTGATTAAGAAATCAGAACAGAAGGTGAAATTGATTCGCGATAGGCTCAAGGTAGCCTAGTCTAGGCAGAAGAGTTATGCGGATTCCAAACGCAAGGAGACAGTTCACGAAGTCGGAGACAGAGTTTACCTACGAGTATCACCACTTCAAGGAGTTAAGCGCTTTGGAGTTAAAGGAAAGTTAGCGCCACGTTTTGTAGGACCATACAAAATTTTGGAGCGTATGGGAGAAGTTGCTTACAAACTGGAATTGCCTAAAGGATTGTCAGGAGTTCATGATGTATTTCATGTTTCCCAGTTGAAGAAGTGCCACGTAGAGATGGCCGAGATACCACTGAGAGATGCAGTGCCACTGGAAGCAATTCAGTTGGATAGTGACTTGACCTATGAGGAGAAACCAGTTAAGATTCTTGAGTATGCCAGCCGAGTCACCCGCAGCAAGGTTATCAAGTTTCGCAAAGTTCAGTGGAGTCAGCATACCGAGGACGAAGCCACCTGGGAGCGGGAGGAAGATCTACGGAAGAACCACTCTCACCTATTTTCTAGCCAACCCGAATCTCAAGGGCGAGATTCATCTTAAGGGGGGTAGGTTTGTAACATCCCAAATTTTCAATTTGGAATGTTATACATTAGATCATCATTGCATAGCATATTTTATTGCATTTTGGCAAATCCTCGAAAATCCTAAGCAACTCAAGGACCCTCGGAGAGAGTTGGGGATTTTTCGCGGTTTTCATATCTGATTTTTATCAAATAATGAAACGAGGATTTTTGGTTTAATTTATTTTTCTCTTCGAAAAATATTTCATATTAAAATATGAGAGGAGAAAATATGACTTCTCCAAAGTATTTGAAATATTGGAGGAAAAATATTAAAATCAAATATTTGATTTTATTCGGATTTTATTTGCATTAAAAAAAAGGTTGCACGTTTTCAACACTGCATTTTTGGGCCAAGAAAATGTTCATCTCGTTCTAATTATTTTAATTAGACGGTGAAAATTTGTTTTGGCATTTTTGGATTTTTCTTTATTTTTCTACGATTTTTTTAGGTTTGGCGGAATTTATTTATTAAAAAAAACGCGCGAGCGCCGCCTGGGCCGAAGCCAAGCCGACGGCCCAGCTCCCGCCCGAGTCGTCCCCGACCTGGAGACACGCCGCCGCCCGAGTCCTACTCGAGGACGACGCCGCCGCAGCCTTCGCCCCCTTCCCCACGGCACCACCCCCTCTTTAAGTACCCCAGCCCGCCGCCCTCTCCTCACCCCGTCCCGACCCCGCCCCGCACCCGACGCCGCCCGGAGGAGCCGCGCCGGAGCCGCCCATC